>NC_134687.1:553527094-553822094 GCF_050947455.1 Rhinoderma darwinii | reverse complement strand
AAATATGTTTCTGAAGTTCAATGACCATTCCCGCAAAAAATCCTCTTTAATCAAAGGGACTCAAGAATAAAGGGGCCTGACAATATTTTCAATGCAGGTTAACAGGGATTAATTCATGTAAGTAAAGGTCATGTAAATGACAGATCTCCCTCCAATAGACTTCTGATCTTTGATTTAAAAAATCTGATTCTTTTTTGCAGCAGCAGTTGACAGGAAGCTAAAAGGATTAGTCACATTCCACAAGGGATCATTTTTATCTGCAACAAGTAACAAAAAAAGGAACCTTTCAAGAGGTGCAGAACTACAGCCCAAGGATGTGACTGGGCACCAGTTGTCTGTGTGCTGCATCAGTGCCAGCTGTGGGCTGTGTTATGTGCCATGATCCCAGCACTCCCTCCCTCTTCCAATGTCAGTAATTTCTTTCTGCTCTGTCATCTCCAGCTAAGCAGCTGTGCAACCAGCAAGATGTGTCACAGGAAGCTTCATATATCTGTGTTCTAGTAACCCTCACCTGCCTACTGGAAGAAGTGGAAGAAGAAGAAGAAGCAGCGGTGAGGACAGGTAAGGAGGATGTTTATTTGCTGGGGGAGGGGGCAGAAACTTTATTTCTCAAGTTAAACATTCATCAATTGGAAACAAGGTTAATGATTGCAGATGATCTTCCTTTACAGATGTGGCATCACTGCTCCACAAGGGGCAAAATGTTGCTTTACACCAGGTATAACAAAGGTATCAGATTATAGAAATGATCTCTATGTAATTGAGGAATATCACCAGGCACATCAGAACTAAAAATGTATTGTAAAACCTCTTCTGATCCAATCACCAGAATCATGTATATAATTTGGGATCAGGGTAGAAAACGTCATTATAGGGAATAGCAGGAAAATATTTTGCTACAATGAGGACACTTTCTCCTGTAAAACTATTCTAGTCTAATCTGTATTAGGCTGGGTTCACACGTGGCGGAATTTCACTTAAATTCCGCTGCGGACACTCCGCAGCGTTAATCCGCAGCGGAGCCGTTTCTGCATTGACTTCCACTTCTATTTAGAAGTGTTCGTTTAGACGATGCGTAACATTCCGCTGCGGAGCATAGGCTGCGGAGCGGAATTTGGTGTCCGCAGCATGCTCTGTCTGTTGCGGAGCAGTGGCGGACTCATGGCGGAATTTCTCCATTGACTTCAATGGAGATTCTAAGTTCCGCAATGAAGTCCGCAGCTGTCATGCACATGTTATGTGTGCTGCGGATGCGTCTTGCTTTTTTGCCATGACATTTCTTCATTCTGGCTGGACCTATGTATTTCTAGGTCTACAGCCAGACTGAGGAAGTCAATGGGGCTCCCGTAATAACGGGAGCGTTGCTAGGAGACGTCTGTAAATAGTCACTGTCCAGGGTGCTGAAAGAGTTAAGCGATCGGCAGTAACTGTTTCTGCACCCTGGACAGTGACTACCGATCTCAATATACAGCAACCTGTAAAAAAATATAAGTTCATACTTACCGAGAACTCCCTGCTTCTGTCTCCAGTCCGGCCTCCCAGGATGACGTTTCAGTCTAAGTGACGGCTGCAGCCAATCACAGGCCAATAACAGGCTGCAGCGGTCACATGGACTGGCGCGTCATCCAGGGAGGTCGGGCTGGATGCCGAAAGAGGGACGCGTCACCAAGACAACGGCCGGTAAGTATGAAATTCTTTTACTTTCACTAGGGAAAGTGCTGTCCCTTCTCTCTATCCTGCACTGATAGGGAGAAGGGAAGCACTTTTCCCGCAGTCCGCAGCAGCTAGTCCGCATCAATTTACTGCACATTTTGTGCAGATCCGCAGCAGAATCTGCAACGCAGATTCTGTGCGGCATTGATGCGGACAGTTGCGGAGGAAATCCGCCACGTGTGGTCATGCCCTTATGGATTCATGTTGTACATAGAAATCTATGAGGCCATACTTTAGCTCTGCGTGCCTTGATTTTAAAATGCAGACTTGTGTTTTTTTTTCTTAAAATAATTTATACTAAATGTGCAACATATTACATTGGAGGCCACATTATGAAGTTATTATCCCTTAAAAGTATTTAATCTATTGGACAATCCAGTGCCATATGGAGGCAGCAAACAGCAGCAAACCGAGTGCCTATGGCTCCAAAATATGGAACCGTAGAAACAGCTCTCTTTTCAATAGTACACATATATATATATATATATATATATATATATATATATATACACACACACACACACACACACACACACACACACACACACACACACACACACACACACACACACACACACACACATACACACACACACACACACACACACACACGTATATACTGCACATATTTATAAACAAATTTGAAAAAACATCCTAAATTTGAAGCAATGTGAAAAATGTTATGTACTCCTTTATTTTGTGCGTAAAATCTGCCATACATAGAGTCATACATGTAGCTGTTTAGCCGCAACCCTGTTTTAACATTTTCTGAACTTTCTGTATGTGATGGAGTAATATGTTAGTAAATAGGGTGTACTGTCTGCCATATTTGCTGAGGTATTTTTGCATGACCCTTTTTCTTTCTCCCTTTTTTTTTTTTTTACTACGATTTATCCTCAAATCAGTGATGACAGAGATAATAACTAAGCAGGCAAAATAATCATGTCCATTGCAAGATGATTGAAATGATGTAATTGATATAATTTACTACACTTTATAATAAATTGTACAACAGTTTCCCATGATGCAATTTTTGATATCAAGGCCACGTTCACACGTGGCAGAGTTTTTCCGCTGCAAATGTTGGTGCAGATTTGGGGCAATTACGCAACGAATCTGCAGCAACATTTGCATATTTGACAGGTAATTCAGACGTTGCAGATATCACAGCGGACTTGCCACAGATTTCAGTTTCTGCATTGCAAAGGCTGAAATCCGCAGTGAAATTCCGCTGCTTCTCCGCAACATCATGAGCATGCCCGCAGCCTGATTTCTGCACAGTTATTTTCTGCAACGTCTGAACTAAGTTTCCTAAAAATGTATAGAAACAAATGTAAAAAACGGCTGCTGCAGAATTCCACTGCGAACTGTTCGCAGCGGAATTCAACAGCAATTCCACCACGTCTGAACGTGCCCTTAGGCTGAGTTCACACGTTGCGGATTTGTCGCAGATTTTGTTGTGGTTTTGATGCAGAGCTCACCCTTTTGCATTGCAAAGTGTAAAATCTGCGCTGAAAATCTGCGTCAAATCCGCGACGTGTGAACTCAGCCTTAGAGTAACTATAGTAAACTAAAGAAAAAACACTTTGTAACAAATAAACACTGTCATTTCTGTTGGATTAAATGTATATCTTAAAAAAAAAAAAAATCCCTCCATACTATGTACTCCTTATACCGCTGTATGGTGCTCTGCATGGCGCAGTGTTTAACTACGTCAGGGGAGTAGCTAGGGGGGGGCAGGCGGGGCATGTGCCCCAGGCGTAACTTAGAGGGGGGCGCCAGCGCGACCTCCTCCTACACTATAATTGTACCTGTGTCTATAGGAACGTACCCGGCCATTCAGCTCTTTTGTATGAGTGAAGCAGTATTGCGCTTCCGTCGATGAAAGGCGCTGACTGATAGGGAAAGTCATTCTGCCCAGCCAATCAGCGCCTTTCATAGACGCTTCGTTCAACCCCCAGGAGACCTGCGCAGAAGAGAGCAGGTCTCCATGGCTGCCGGCCGGCGTGGGAGCGGGATTAAGGTGAGTTTGAGTAGTTTGTTATTTTATTGTGATAAAAAAAGTGTGTGGCTTTATCTACAGGGGGGCTTTATCTACAGGGGGGCTTTATCTATGGGGGGCTTTATCTACAGGGGGAGCTTTATCTACGGGGGGATTTATCTATGGGGGGGCTTTATCTACAGGGGGGCTTTATCTACAGGGGGGCTTTATCTAAAGAGGGGCTTTATCTTTGGGGGGCTCTATCTACAGGGGGGGGCTATATACTGGGATGGGCTATCTATGGAGCACCATATACAGGGGTGGGCTGGCTATATACAGGGGTGGGCTGTCTATAGAGCACTATATACAGGGGTGGGCTATATCTACAGGGGGGCTATATACAGGGGTGGGCTATCTATGGAGCACTATATACAGGGGTGGGCTATATCTACCGGGGGGCTATATACAGGGGTGGGCTATCTGTGGAGCACTATATACAGGGGTGGACTATATGTGTAGCATTATATACAGGAGTGGGCTATATCTACAGGGAGGCTATATACAGGGGTGGGCTATCTATGGAGCACTATAGGGGGAGCTATTTGTAGGACACTATAAACAGGGGTGGGCTATATGGGGGTACTATCTATGGGGGGCACTATCTACAGGGGGCTCTATGGCAGGCACTATCTATAGGGGGCACAGTGTGTGTGTATGGGACACGGTGTATGGTGCTATTATAATTAGAGGTGCAGTGTATGGTGCTATTATATTTAGGGGTGTAGTGTGTGGTATAATGAGAACTTTATCTTTATTTACAGATGTAGAAATGTTGGAAAAGTGAGAAGCTGAAGACATCTGAGCGGCAAACTGCAGAAATGGGCTGTGACCGGGAGAAGTCATCATAGGGGTCTGGACCGGATGGAGAAAAAGAACTAGACTCTGAGACGTCACCGGTGAGTCACCTAATGTAAATGTTTATTCTGCCTCTAATCAGCACTGTAGTCACTGTATGATCTGCAGCGAGATGGTGGTATGATTATGATATGATTTATTTTTTTGTGAAACAGCAACTCCCAGGATATCCTTACCATTGTTCAGGCCATGCTGGGAGCTGTAGTCTTACACCGTACATACCTATACGGCAGGGGTTGCACTAAATTGAGTTGTATTTGTGCTGGTGTTGTATTTATGTACTGATCTTTGTTCTGGTGCTGTATATATGTACTGGGCTTGGTTCTGGGGCTGTATGTATGTACTGAGCTTGGTTCTGTTGTTGTGTATAGAACTATATTGCTTGTAAAATGTGCAAATGTTTTTATGCTCGAGTTACATAAAAAGAAATGTGGAAAAGAAATGACACGTCATTGATTGGTAGAGAAAACAAACACGGTGAGGGGGAAGGAGTTGTCGGGAAAGAGGTTGGGGGGGGGGGCCAAACTGAATCTTTGCCCCGGGTGCTGGAGAACCTAGCTACGCCTCTGACTACGTGTTTCTGATTGTTTGAAAACCCAGGACTTACAGTGTTATGTGAGCAATATATAGCTCTGCTATTTTGGTATTGTGGTAGTTTTCCACTGAATGATTTTGGAGGAAAAGGCAGCGTTTTTTTGTGGCATTTTTTGTGGCTTTTATTATGACCAAAAACATTGCCAAAAAAGCCAGATCTTAGCTTAAAGTATTTGGCAAAATATAATACGCATTTGTTTGTGTCTTTTTTTCTGGCCTTTTTGTGTTTTCTTCCATTTTTCACATAGGCTTCTTATAGGATTTGAAAAAAATAAAGGGACAAATGTAATAAATAGAAAAAACGCAGCTAAAACCGCTTGTTAAAAACACAATGAAAAATTCTTGAACATCATAGCGGGTTTTACAAGCAAAAAAAATAATAATAATTAAAAAAAAAGTGTGTGAAGGAGGCCTTATAAAGGTATTATTGGACCCTACATGGTGTTGTTACAGTATTTGTGCAGTTTATAGTAGGTAATTAGACATAATTGTAATAATTGTTCTGCTGTTTGTAATATTTTTATATAAAGTAACAGTATACATTTATCTTTCACCAGTAGACTGTTTTTTCTTAGCAACTCTCTTTTCCCTTCCTTCCATAAAGAGTAGGGGTCTCCCAAAATATTTTGCCCAGGGACCTTCACAGACCTTGATCTGGCTCTGCAAATATAGCAATGTAAATTAACCCTAATTCCGCTATACTCATTACATTTACTCACATGTTACACAAGGGAAACACATCACTTAACCTTCAACTTGTGCCATAACCAAAACCTAAACATGGATTTTTTACACACAAAACCTATACAACAGGGCCATAGAAAGCCGCCTGGCCTCAGTCAGCGGCATAACTACGAAAGATTGGGCCCCATAGCAAACTTTTGACAGCCCCCCTCACCTGGGTGCCACACACAGCCCACCCTTGTAGATAGTGCCCCCTGTAGATTGCTCCATACAGTCCCCCCTGTAGATTGTACTATACCTGCCTGTAGACAGTGCTATACAGACCCCTCCCTGTAGACAGTGCTATACAGACCCCTGTAGATTGTGCCCCTCCCCCCTTGTAGACGGTGCTATACAGCCACCCTTGTAGATAGTGCCCCCCACTTCCCCCTTGTAGATAGTGCCATACAGCCCCCTGTAGATAGTGCCCTCAACCTCCCGATGTAAATAGTGCCATGCTACCCCCCTGTAGACAGTACCCCTCTACCCCCCCCTTGTAAATAAGGTCGGGCAGGTGGCACGGGCCCGCTCATGCCACATGCCACGTAGCAGCCACTATGGATGCTACATCGGAAGTTACACCACTGGCCTCAGTGCACTGCTATACAGGCTCCGTCAGGTGCGTATGTATCGATATAGTCTCTCCTAGAAACAATGCTTCCTTATACCTCCATACATACTCAATCTGATGGAACATTGCACAATGTTCATATACATTACCCCTGTGTGTAATCGGACGCATATGGAGGTACAGTAGAGGGCTCATACACATACAGTTCCACACAAAACAGAGCCATAAGGTGGCCATGTGCATGAACCCTAAGACCCCTTTTCCTCTTTATTCTGTTTTTTTTTGGCAGGCAGTATAGTGTAGCCTAGTACAATATTTTACCCGTTAAGCAAATAACATTAAATTCAATCGAGAAATGGATCGAAGTAAACGACATCCATTACACTTTCTGTTAAATTTTGATTTGTTAATAATGGTAGGGTGATGCTAATGTGAACATAGTCTAAGTTATTGTATGACTTGTGCATACGGGGCATTTCCACCCAAAACTTAAAGTGTACCTCCAGTGTTGCCAGCCTTCTTGTCTGCTGCCGGAAGTTGTCAGTACATTACAGTTTGTTAATAATATATTGAGCTTTTATTTCTCTTACAGAGTAGTGATATTTTCCTATTCTGTTGCAGCTACCATTTTTGAAAACAGACTTGAGCATGTTCTGTAAATAAGGGCACATTCACACGTGGCCAGGGGCGTAACTAGGAAAGACTGGGCCCCATAGCAAACTTTTGACTGTGACCCCCCCTCCCCTGGGTGTCACACAACCCCCCCTTGTAGATAGTGCCTTTTTTACAGCCCCCCTGTAGATAACGCCATACAGTCCCCCCTGTAGATAACGCCATACAGCGCCCCCTGTAGATAACGCCATACAGCCCCCCCTGTAGATAATGCCATACAGCCCCCCTGTAGACTGTATGGCGTTATCTACAGGGGGACTGTATTGCGTTATCTACAGGGGGGACTGTATGGCGTTATCTACAGGGGGGACTGTATGGCGTTATCTACAGAGGGGGACTGTATGGCGTTATCTACAGGGGGGACTGTATGGCGTTATCTACAGAGGGGGACTGTATGGCGTTATCTACAGGGGGGACTGTATGGCGTTATCTACAGAGGGGGACTGTATGGCGTTATCTACAGGGGGGACTGTGTGGCGTTATCTACAGGGGGACTGTTTGGCGTTATCTACAGGGGGGACTGTGTGGCGTTATCTACAGAGGAAGACTGTGTGGCGTTATCTACAGGGGGACTGTATGGCGTTATCTACAGGGGGGACTGTATGGCGTTATCTACAGAGGAAGACTGTATGGCGTTATCTACAGGGGGACTGTATGGCGTTATCTACAGGGGGGACTGTATGGCGTTATCTACAGGGGGGACTGTATGGCGTTATCTACAGAGGGGGACTGTATGGCGTTATCTACAGGGGGGACTGTATGGCATTATCTACAGAGGGGGACTGTATGGCGTTATCTACAGGGGGGACTGTATGGCGTTATCTACAGAGGGGGACTGTATGGCGTTATCTACAGGGGGGACTGTGTGGCGTTATCTACAGGGGGACTGTGTGGCGTTATCTACAGGGGGGACTGTGTGGCGTTATCTACAGAGGAAGACTGTGTGGCGTTATCTACAGGGGGGACTGTGTGGCGTTATCTACAGGGGGGACAGTGTGGCGTTATCTACAGGGGGGCTGTGTGGCTTTATCTACAGGGGGGACTGTGTGGCGTTATCTACAGAGGAGGACTGTGTGGCGTTATCTACAGAGGAGGACTGTGTGGCGTTATCTACAGGGGGGACTGTGTGGCGTTATCTACAGGGGGACTGTGTGGCGTTATCTACAGGGGGGACTGTGTGGCGTTATCTACAGAGGAAGACTGTGTGGCGTTATCTACAGGGGGGACTGTGTGGCGTTATCTACAGGGGGGACAGTGTGGCGTTATCTACAGGGGGGCTGTGTGGCTTTATCTACAGGGGGGACTGTGTGGCGTTATCTACAGAGGAGGACTGTGTGGCGTTATCTACAGAGGAGGACTGTGTGGCGTTATCTACAGGGGGGACTGTGTGGCGTTATCTACAGGGGGGACTGTGTGGCATTATCTACAGGGGGGGCTGTGTGGCTTTATCTACAGTGGGGACTGTGTGGCGTTATCTACAGAGGAGGACTGCGTGGCGTTATCTACAGAGGAGGACTGTATGGCGTTATCTACAGGGGGACTGTGTGGCGTTATCTACAGGGGGGACTGTGTGGCGTTATCTACAGGGGGGACTGTGTGGCGTTATCTACAGGGGGGACTGTGTAGCGTTATCTACAGGGGGGGCTGTGTGGCTTTATCTACAGAGGAGGACTGTGTGGCGTTATCTACAGGGGGGACTGTGTGGCGTTATCTACAGGGGGGACTGTGTGGCGTTATCTACAGGGGGGACTGTGTGGCGTTATCTACAGGGGGGACTGTGTGGCGTTATCTACAGGGGGACTGTATGGCGTTATCTACAGGGGGACTGTATGGTGTTATCTACAGAGGGGGCTGTATGGCGCTAACGCCATACAGCCCCCACTGTAGAGAACGCCATACAGCCCCCCCTGTAGGGAACGCCATACAGCCCCCCTGTAGGGAACGCCATACAGCCCCCTGTAGGGAATGCCATAGAGCCCCCCTGTAGGGAACGCCATACAGCCCCCCCTGTAGGGAACGCCATACAGCCCCCCCTGTAGGGAACGCCACACAGCCCCCCCTGCAGGGAACGCCATACAGCCACCACTGCAGGGAACGCCATACAGCCCCCCTGCAGGGAACGCCATACAGCCCCCCCTGCAGGGAACGCCATACAGCGCCCCCCCCTGTAGGGAACGCAATACAGCCCCCCCCCCCAAAAAAAATGCGACCTATAGTGTGTCCTACAAATAACATGCATCCCCTATCCACAGGATAGGGGATATATGTGTGATCGCTGGCAGCAATAGGGAGAACGGGGGACTGAAAGTCCCCCAAGTTCTCCATCACAAACCTCTGACATCCGGCGTCTGTGTCGGCAGCTCAATAAAAATGAAAGGAGCGCTGGTCACGCATGCGCACAAGCGCGACCAGCGCTCCATTCATTCCTACGGAGCTGCTGACACAGACCCCAGAAGTCCGAGGTTTGTGATGGAGAACTTGGGGGACTTTCAGTACCCGGTTCTCCCTATCGCTGCCAGCGATCACACATGTATCCCCTATCCTGTGGATAGGGGATACATGTCTTTTGTTTAATGGCAGAGCGGGGAGATACCTCCCTGCTCTGCCGTAGTGTTCAGTGGCGTCCCGCTGTAGCAGCCGTAGCGGCTGCTAGCGGAGCCTCCGGCCATGGTGAGGGCCTGTGCCGGCTGGCGACATGGGCCCCCTCATGCCGCGGGCCCCGTAGCAGTCGCTACGGCTGCTACGGCGGTAGTTACGCCACTGCACGTGGCGGAATTGCTGTGGAATTCTGCTGTGGACAGTCCGCAGTGGAATTGTCCAGCGGCCGTTTTTTACATTTGTTTCTATACATTTTTAGGAAACTTAGTTCAGATGTTGTGGAAAACTCCGCTGCGGACCATAGGCTGCGGTGCGGAATTTTCAGTCTGCAGCATGCACTGTCTGTTGCGGAGAAGAAGCGGAATTTCACTGCGTATTTCAGCCTTTGCAATGCAAAAACTGAAATCTGTGGCAAGTCCGCTGTCTTTTGTGCAACATCTGAATTACCTGTCAAATATGCAAATGTTGGTGCAGATTCATTGCGTAATTTCCCCAAATCTGCACCAACATTTGCAGCGAAAAAACTCTGCCATGTCTAAACGTGCCCTAAGGGCATGCCCCCACGTGGCGGATTTCCTCCGCAACTGTCCGCATCAATGACGCACAGAATCTGCGTTGCAGATTCTGCGGCGGATCTGTCCAAAATGTGCAGTAAATTGATGCGGACTAGCTGCTGCGGACTGCGGGAAAAGTACTTCCCTTCTCTCTATCAGTGCAGGATAGAGAGAAGGGCCAGCACTTTCCCTAGTGAAAGTAAACAAATTTCATACTTACCGGCCGTTGTCTTGGTGACGCGTCCCTCTTTCGGCATCCAGCCCGACCTCCCTGGATGACGCGCCAGTCCATGTGACCGCTGCAGCCTGTTATTGGCCTGTGATTGGCTGCAGCCGTCACTTAGACTGAAACGTCATCCTGGGAGGCCGGACTGGAGACAGAAGCAGGGAGTTCTCGGTAAGTATGAACTTATATTTTTTTTACAGGTTGCTGTATATTGGGATCGGTAGTCACTGTCCAGGGTGCAGAAACAGTTACTGCCGATCGCTTAACTCTTTCAGCACCCTGGACAGTGACTATTTACTGACGTCTCCTAGCAACGCTTCCGTAATTACGGGAGCCCCATTGACTTCCTCAGTCTGGCTGTAGACCTAGAAATACATAGGTCCAGCCAGAATGAAGAAATGTCATGTCAAAAAAGTAAGACGCATCCGCAGCACACATAACATGTGCATGACAGCTGCGGACTTCATTGCGGAATTTAGAATCTCCATTGAAGTCAATGGAGAAATTCCGCCATGAGTCCGCAACCGCAACCGACTTTTCAACTACTCTTTTACAGGTCGTAAACCATTGGTATAGTTTGCGCTGAAAATATATTATCTTATTTTTCTAGCTTTAGGATTTAGTATAAAATCTACAGGATGATGAGCCACAGAGATAGCAGAGTGGAAAGAGAACGAGTTATCCTGGACTATGCACTTCTAAAAAGACTCCTGTACAAAGTGATAACTCTAAACCTGGTAAAGTTGGACGCAGTTACCAGAGGATGGAATCAGGAGAAAAAGTGACTGACACAGGAAGAAAACATGGTACACCACTAGGGGAACTTACATGAAAGCTTCCATTGCCATTTCTCTTGAAGGTTCCCTTGGAGTATCGTTGAAATAAGAGGAAGCATAAGAAGATTTCAAACTAAATCATGTTTTCAAGTTATGTATTATGTGCTGATTCATTTAATAATAAATCCTCGTAATAGTCAAAGATGTTAAATTATAAATTTCCATCTGACTACAGCCACCACTGGGGGGAGTTTACAGTCTGGCCTTGTGATGTTGGGGGATAATGAGTTGTGAGTACTGTGTGTGGTACACTTACAAAGTGCCAGGCAGCCTGCCTGATTTAAACGTTTGGGCGTGATCAATAGGCTGCAAGCCGGCATGGTGCACTACACATAGTGACTAGTACTTATAGAAGCTTTATCTGTGTGCAATAATAATACTAAGCATCGACCCCCTCATAAATGATAGGTGTGAGAGTGGCTCTTCATCAGTATTTTGCACCTGTGTTATCTCCTCTATGTAGCATTGTGGCTTGTCTGCATCCTGCTGGGAACTAGTGTTTTAACCTGCTGTTATGTCAGTATGGACTATTTCAATGATATGTTGTAAATTTGACACCATTATCAGTGATTTGAGTTTACTACATACTGTTTTATTAGTGTGTTCAATATATACATCAAATGCAGACAACTTTTAAACTCCTAGTGGCGGCTGCCGGTGTCCGAATTTTATTATTTAACTCTGTCTATGCAGAGGATTTGGAAGTCTGTATCAGAAAAACTGAGAACAACCCTATTAAAAAACATGTCAAGAAATTAATCAGTGTAAAACTTTGGACCTCTTTAGATTAGAAAAACAAGATGTTACGTTTTACAATGGTAAATGGGCTGTGGGTAGTTTTAGTGAAGTTATCATCACTCTTGCACCAGAAAATATCTTAAAATTATAGAATTACCTGTTAACTAAATTACATTTCACGCCCAGACCAGTAAAGAGAGAGAAATCAATAAATTAAAATATATAGGCAGGAGATTTTTTTAATTGATTTTTTTAATACAATATTTTTTTAAAATCTATTATTGATATGACACCAGCACATTTAAAGAAAATATACCATAGATTCTCCCATGTGATACACAAATACACTGATAGGAATTTAATTAACCTGAGTATTTTTTTTGAAGTTTGGGAAGAAACTGGAATACCCAGAGGAAACACAGGAGAACGCAGATAGAAAAACCTGTATGCGGATGTTGTCTCTGGTCAGACCCCATTCAAACCCAATAGCTTGGTGATTCAAGGAAACATTGCTAACCACTGAGTCACTGTGCCAAACACAAACTTTATTTTGACTTTCAAGATAATACCTCATAGATATGACCGTAACTGTAAAGGATCTGCCAGGCACAGCTTCGGGGTTAATGCCCATAGATAATCAGTCTGCACCTGCTTCTATGTCTGTGAGACTGACTCCATCTTCCACTACTCAGGGTGGCAGGCTTAGGAGTGGGAGAACCTATCACAGCCTGGCCAGACGGAGCTAGCTCCCGCCCTCTGTCTATTTATACCTGCCTTTTCTGTTCCTCCTTTGCTTGTGATTCTTCTCGTTTGGTTTCCTGGCCCTGCTGCAGCTTCTTGTACCATTGTCCTTGCTTCTTACTGACCCCGGCTTGCTGACTACTCTCCTGCTCTGCGTTTGGTACCTCGTACACTCCTGGTTTGACTCGGCTTGTTTACTACTCTTCTGCTCTGCGTTTGGCACCTCGTACTCTCCTGGTTTGACTCGGCTTGTTCACTTCTCTTGTTGCTCACGGTGTTGCCGTGGGCAACTGCCCTTTCTCCCCCTAGCTCTGTGTACCCTTGTCTGTTTGTCTGTCGTGCACTTATTGAGTGTAGGGACCGTAGCCCAGTTGTACCCCGTCGCCTAGGGCGGGTCGTTGCAAGTAGGCAGGGACTGAGTGGTGGGTAGATTAGGGCTCACTTGTCTGTCTCCCCACCCCCATCATTATATAATCACAAGCCCATATACCTAGTCTACCCTGGTCCCTCTCACTACTATGGACCCCCTTGAGACCCTGGCTCAGCAAATGCAGGGTCTCTCCCTACAGGTCCAGGCCCTAACTCAGAGGGTCAACCAGCCTGATGCTACCATGGTAGTCCCCCTCACCTCACCTCTTGAACCCCACCTCAAGTTGCCCGACCGGTTCTCAGGGGACCGGAAGACTTTTCTCTCCTTTCGGGAGAGTTGTAGGCTCTATTTTCGTTTAAAGCCCTACTCCTCAGGTTCTGAGAGCCAGCGGGTGGTTATAATTATGTCCCGGCTCCAGGAAGGGCCCCAAGAATGGGCCTTCTCCTTGGCTCCTGACGCCCCTGAACTTTCCTCCGTTGATCTTTTCTTTTCTGCTCTCGGACTCATCTATGACGAGACTGACAAGACTGCTTTTGCCGAGAGTCAGCTGGTGACCTTACGTCAGGGTAAGAGACCTGTTGAGGAGTATTGCTCTGACTTTAGGAAGTGGTGCGTAGCTTCTCGGTGGAATGACCCTGCCTAAAGGTGCCAGTTTAGGTTGGGTCTGTCGAACGCCCTGAAAGATCTGCTAGTTAGTTATCCCTCTTCTGACTCCCTAGACCAGGTTATGGCTTTAGCGGTACGACTTGACCGACGTCTCAGGGAACGACGACTTGAATGTCTTGATGTTTTCTCCTCTGACTCCCCCATGATGCCTCCCGAGGTTCCGTTGCTTCGTTCCTCCCCGGAAGACTCGGAGGTACCTCTGCAACTCCGTGTCCCCCCAACAGAGCAACAGAGATTTCCGCAGGAAGAATGGTCTCTGCTTCTACTGTGGGGATGACAAGCATCAAGTGAACAACTGTCGTAAGCGTAAGAATGCAGCCAGAGAACTTCCGCGCCTAAGTGATCATCGGGGAGGTCACTTGGGCGCACAGGTATTTCCCGTAAATATGAAACGTAATAAAATCTTGCTTCCCTTTCAGGTCTCTTTTGGTGGTAGAATAAATATATATACTCCAAAAAGAGTGGTGTTAACGGCTGGAGACTGCTAAAAGCACCACTGTCCCCCCAAAATCATCTAGGCAGCTCCATACACAGATAGTTATAGCACAAAGAGACAAAAGAGCCTTTAACGCCAATGTATCAATATATAAAAAGTTATAAATTTTATTTGGACAAACAACATATAAATTAAAAAATAAACCAACAAGTATGACTCTAGTAACGTTGCGGAGACCGCACTCACAAACTGCTGCACACTGTAATATATGGGCAAGCAAATACCCAACACTGTATGGACCACCCCACAGTTACAATCAAAGACAATGCATAGCATAGGGTTGAATGGTCAAATCAAGGGACTTACCCATGTGTGAGACACAAGGTGAAAGAGTGTCTGCTCCGCCGTATACCCCGACGCGCGTTTAGCCACGAAAAGCTTCCTCAAGGGGAGGTCTGCTACCGGCAGTGCCTTCGTGGATTCAGGGTCTTCTGCTAATATCATGTCTGTGGAATTTGCTATGTCTCTAGCTATGCCTTTGATTGATTTGCCTAAACCTGTCCCGGTAGTGGGTATCGACTCCACTCCTCTTGCTAATGGTTATTTTACACAGCATACCCCTGTTTTTGAACTCCTTGTTGGCTCCATGCATTTGTATATCCAGGAATGCCTGGCCAAGGGTTACATTCGCCCCTCTACTTCTCCGGTAGGTGCTGGCTTCTTCTTCGTAGGGAAGAAGGATGGTGGTCTTAGGCCATGCATTGACTACCGAAGCTTGAATAAGGTCACTGTAAGGAACCAGTATCCCCTTCCTCTGATTCCTGATCTCTTTAATCAGGTTCAGGGGGCCCAATGGTTCTCTAAGTTTGATCTACGGGGGGCGTATAACCTTATCCGCATCAAAGAGGGGGATGAGTGGAAGACTGCGTTTAACACGCCCGAAGGTCATTTCGAATACCTCGTCATGCCCTTTGGGTTGTGTAATGCTCCCGCGGTCTTCCAGAATTTCATAAATGAGATTTTAAGAGACTACCTGGGGTTATTTCTTGTAGTGTACCTTGATGACATACTTGTGTTTTCCAAGGACTGGTCCTCCCACATTGAGCATGTCAGGAAGGTGCTCCAGGTCCTTCGAGAAAACAAACTGTTTGCAAAGACCGAAAAATGTGTGTTTGGGGTGCAGGAGATACCATTTTTGGGCCAAATCCTCACTCCTCATGAATTCCGCATGGACCCTGCCAAGGTCCAGGCTGTGGCGGAATGGGTCCAACCTGCCTCCCTGAAGGCGTTATAGTGCTTCCTGGGGTTCGCTAATTATTACAGGAGGTTTATTGCTAACTTCTCGGTCATCACTAAGCCTCTTACGGATCTCACTCGCAAAGGTGCTGATCTCCTGCACTGGCCTCCTGAGGCTGTCCAGGCTTTTGAGGTCCTTAAGAAGTGCTTTATCTCAGCCCCGGTGCTGGTTCAGCCCAACCAAATGGAGCCATTTATCGTGGAGGTTGACGCATCCGAGGTGGGAGTGGGGGCTGTCTTGTCCCAGGGTACCAGGTCCCTCACCCATCTCCGTCCCTGTGCCTACTTCTCCAGGAAGTTTTCACCCACTGAGAGTAACTATGATATTGGCAACCGCGAACTCTTAGCCATTAAATGGGCATTTGAAGAGTGGCGCCACTTCCTGGAGGGGGCTAGGCACCAGGTAACGGTCCTTACCGACCACAAGAATCTGGTTTTCCTAGAATCTGCCCGGAGGCTAAACCCGAGACAAGCTCGTTGGGCGTTATTTTTTACCAGATTCAACTTTGTGGTTATCTATAGGGCTGGGTCTAAAAATGTTAAGGCTGATGCACTGTCACGTAGCTTCATGGCCAGCCCTCCTTCGGAGGAAGATCCTGCTTGTATTTTGCCTCCAGGTATAATCATTTCCACTATTGATTCTGATTTAGTCTCTGAAATTGCGGCTGATCAAGGTTCAGCTCCCGGGAGCCTTCCTGAGAACAAGCTGTTTGTTCCCCTGAAATTCCGGCTAAGGGTACTTAGGGAAAATCATGACTCCGCACTATCTGGTCATCCAGGCATCCTGGGTACCAAGCACCTCATTGCCAGAAACTATTGGTGGCCTGGGTTGCCTAAAGACGTTAAGGCCTACGTCACCGCTTGTGAAGTTTGTGCTAGGTCCAAGACTCCCAGGTCCCGACCAGCGGGCTTACTATGTTCTTTGCCCATTCCCCAGAGACCTTGGACCCATATCTCCATGGATTTTATCACCGATTTGCCTCCATCTCAAGGCAAGTCGGTGGTGTGGGTTGTAGTAGACCGCTTCAGTAAGATGTGCCACTTTGTGCCCCTCAAAAAACTACCCAATGCTAAGACGTTAGCTACCTTGTTTGTCAAACACATCCTGCGTCTCCATGGCGTCCCTGTCAATATTGTTTCTGATAGAGGGGTACAATTTGTTTCATTGTTTTGGAGAGCCTTCTGTAAAAAGTTGGAGATTGATCTGTCCTTCTCCTCTGCCTTCCATCCTGAAACTAATGGCCAAACTGAGAGGACTAATCAGTCTCTAGAACAATATTTAAGGTGTTTTATCTCTGACTGTCAATATGATTGGGTCTCATTCATTCCCCTCGCCGAATTTTCCCTTAATAACCGGGTCAGTAACTCATCAGGGGTCTCCCCCTTTTTCTGTAATTTTGGGTTTAATCCACGGTTCTCTTCCGTTTCACCGGGTAGTTCCAACAATCCCGAGGTAGAGGTCATTCATCGAGAACTGTGCACAGTCTGGGCTCAGGTTCAGAAGAACCTAGAGGCGTCCCAGTGCATACAAAAAACTCAGGCAGATAAACGTTCTGCTAACCCCTTGTTTATGGTCGGGGATCTGGTGTGGCTATCGTCTAAAAATTTGTGTCTTAAGGTCCCGTCCAAGAAGTTTGCTCCCAGGTTTATAGGGCCGTACAAGGTCATTGAAGTCCTCAATCCTGTCTCCTTCCGACTGGAGTTGCCCCCTTCTTTTCGAGTACACGACGTGTTCCATGCCTCCCTCCTTAAACGCTGCTCCCCGTCCTTGGCTCCCTCGAGGAAACCTCCGGTCCCTGTTCTCACCCCTGAGGGGGCAGAATTCGAGGTGGCCAAGATTGTGGACAGCAGGATGGTCCAAGGCTCCCTCCAGTACCTGGTCCATTGGAGAGGATACGGGCCTGAGGAGAGGACTTGGGTACCCGCTCGGGATGTTCACGCTGGGATATTGGTCAGGAGGTTTCACCTTCGTTTCCCCAGTAAACCAGGTCCACTTAGAAAGGGTCCGGTGGCCCCTCATAAAAGGGGGGGTACTGTAAAGGATCTGCCAGGCACAGCTTCGGGGTTAACGCCCATAGATAATCAGTCTGCACCTGCTTCTATGTCTGTGAGACTGACTCCATCTTCCACCACTCAGGGTGGCAGGCTTAGGAGTGGGAGAACCTATCACAGCCTGGCCAGACGGAGCTAGCTCCCAGCCTCTGTCTATTTATACCTGCCTTTCCTGTTCCTCCTTTGCTTGTGATTCTTCTCGTTTGGTTTCCTGGCCCTGCTGCAGCTTCTTGTACCATTGTCCTTGCTTCTTATTGACCCCGGCTTGCTGACTACTCTCCTGCTCTGCGTTTGGTACCTCGTACACTCCTGGTTTGACTCGGCTTGTTTACTACTCTTCTGCTCTGCGTTTGGCACCTCGTACTCTCCTGGTTTGACTCGGCTTGTTCACTCCTCTTTTTGCTCACGGTGTTGCAGTGGGCAACTGCCCTTTCTCCCCCTAGCTCTGTGTACCCTTGTCTGTTTGTCTGTCGTGCACTTATTGAGCGTAGGGACCGTCGCCCAGTTGTACCCCATCGCCTAGGGCGGGTCGTTGCAAGTAGGCAGGGACTGAGTGGTGGGTAGATTAGGGCTCACTTGTCTGTCTCCCAACCCCCGTCATTACAGTATCCATTTTGGCCTGTGATATGGTGCCCAATACAGAACTGGATTGCGCACTATATTGCTGCCAAAACTTCCATATTGGGTGACGTATCTCAGACAATTCTCCCCCTACAAGTAAAAAAAAGTGCATCTAGGAAACAATACAATGCAAAAAAAAAATCCAATTATGTGGCAGTACGCATGCCCCGATCCTTGAGATACAAATGTTGGACACAATCATGTGCGTGAGGCCTAAGGAAATGTGATGTTTATAAGTCTGTATATTTCATTTCAAAATACTTGAAATTGTTTAAAAACTTTTCACGTAGACAGAGAATTTCCCCCATACATACTCCCACCCTGATATTCCCAAATATAGCTGTGTGGGGCGATTCTCTCACAGTCCAATGTTTTCTCATGTCTCTTGCTGTTTATCTTCCTGTCAGGTGTTTTATCGGGGCTGTCCATCTGATGAAGATTTGACCTGCCATTAATATGTTCCCTGGGCTGTACAAACTGTTAGTGTGTTTTCACAACTGCACTGGACTACCACATGGCTGTGACGTGATTAATGGCTCAATGAATCATTCAGTCATTGCGGGCATCCTAGTACCACTGGCTGCTTAATTATTCCTCCAGAAAAATAAATATAACATATTATTTCTTATCAGTCTGGATTACCAATATGCTTTCTAAGTGTTATGATACATATGATATTATTACATGCTAGATATTACTTACGTCTTTCAGTGTGCTGCCCTTTTTAGCATAACACATATTTAAAAGCAGTCTCTTCATATATATTATTCCAAACATAGATAATAAAATATAATTCAATGTTATGAAGAAAAGGCAAGACCGGGTACCATTGAGGAGGGGGGTGCAATTTGTGAATTACATTTTTTTTAAAATAAAATACACCGTTCTTACTTTACTTTTTTTTTTGTCACTAATCAGTGTTGTATGACTTGGAACACTCTGGGTTTGCGGGAAAATGTGCAACAGGGGACATTTAAATTAGAGATTGTCCATCCGACAGGTATCATATTGAACTACAAGGACCAAGAATGGTGGTGGGTCTCATTCTGAAACCACTGCTTGGACACCAACAGAACCTTGCACATGGCAAACCAAACCCTGTAAAGTGGTACACAGAGTATCTTTGAGTCTGTATTACAGACCTATAGGCACTCTAAGGCCCAGTTCACACAGAGTTATTTGACACGTTTTTTGACGCAGAAACCGCGTTGGAAAAATGCGACAATAAATGTCCTAAAATGCCATTGATTTCAATGGGAGGCGGAGGCGTTTTTTTCTCGCGAGTGGAAAAAACGTTTCCCGGGAAAAAAAAGTGACATGCCCTATCTTCGGGCGTTTACCTCTCTGACCTCCCATTGACATCAATGGTTGGCAGAGAAAGCATATTTCACTGCGTTTTTGCCTATCGGCACTCAATGACCGCGAGCGAAAAACGCCGCAAAAAACATGGCAAATGGCGTGCAGGCAGATCAAAATCTGCCTCAAAATTCAGTTTGGAAATTTCTGCCTGCAAAAAAAACTCTGTGTGAACATTCCCTATGTGCCACTGTATGGTCCCTCTGTGAGGCTCGGTATCCTCCCCTTGATGCAACACTTTTAAGGGAGAATTCCTTCATAATGTGGCATGTGATTAAATATGCCACATTTTTTTGTATATATTCCATCTGAATCCTTAAGATAAAAACCTCCGGGTCCCTCCATATAAAGGTTCAGTATGGGCACATATAAGGCTATAGGCGCCCTACTATGGATCTTTACAATGTGGATCAATAATACAGCCATGTGCATGAGGGAAAAAAATAAGAACTTAGGTGAAAGTACTGTGTCCACCTCATTTGTCTATATTCATTGATAAAGCAGTGAAGCACTTTCCTGGATGCCCGGAATAGCTTGGGATCTTAGTGCTGAAATCTCATTTGATTTCACCTGACCTCAGCCCTTGATCCAATGATATGTTATGTTTTTTTGCAGAGAGAGTGAAAACGTTACATAAGTTGAAGATGCAGAAACTAGTAAACTACCACCCATGTTTGAGCTTTCATATACAGTGAACGAAATAAGTATTTGATCCCTTGCTGATTTTGTAAGTTTGCCCACTGTCAAAGACATGAACAGTCTAGAATTTTTAGGCTAGGTTAATTTTACCAGTGAGAGATAGATTATATATAAAAAAACAAAACAGAAAATCACATAGTCAAAATTATATATATTTATTTGCATTGTGCACAGAGAAATAAGTATTTGATCCCTTTGGCAAACAAGACTTAATACTTGGTGGCAAAACCCTTGTTGGCAAGCACAGCAGTCAGACGTTTTTTGTAGTTGATGATGAGGTTTGCACACATGTTAGATGGAATCTTGGCCCACTCCTCTTTGCAGATCATCTGTAAATCATTAAGATTTCGAGGCTGTCGCTTGGCAACTCGTATCTTCAGCTCCCTCCATAAGTTTTCGATGGGATTAAGGTCTGGAGACTGGCTAGGCCACTCCATGACCTTAATGTGCTTCTTTTTGAGCCACTCCTTTGTTGCCTTGGCTGTATGTTTCGGGTCATTGTCGTGCTGGAAGACCCAGCCACGAGCCATTTTTAATGTCCTGGTGGAGGGAAGGAGGTTGTCACTCAGGATTTGACAGTACATGGCTCCATCCATTTTCCATTGATGCGGTGAAGTAGTCCTGTGCCCTTAGCAGAGAAACACCCCCAAAACATAATGTTTCCACCTCCATGCTTGACAGTGGGGACGGTGTTCTTTGGGTCATAGGCAGCATTTCTCTTCCTCCAAACACGGCGAGTTGAGTTAATGCCAAAGAGCTCAATTGTAGTCTCATCTGACCACAGCACCTTCTCCCAATCACTCTCAGAATCATCCAGATGTTCATTTGCAAACTTCAGACGGGCCTGTACGTGTGCCTTCTTGAGCAGGGGGACCTTGCGGGCACTGCAAGTTTTTAATCCATTACGGCGTAATGTGTTACCAATATTTTTCTTGGTGACTGTGGTCCCAACTGCCTTGAGATCATTAACAAGGTCCCCCCGTGTAGTTTTCAGCTGAGCTCTCACCTTCCTCAGGATCAAGGATACCCCATGAGGTGAGATTTTGCATGGAGCCCCAGATCGATGTCGATTGACAGTCATTTTGTATGTCTTCCATTTTCTTACTATTGCACCAACAGTTGTCTCCTTCTCACCCAGCATCTTACTTATGGTTTTGTAGCCCATTCCAGCCTTGTGCAGGTCTATGATCTTGTCCCTGACATCCTTAGAAAGCTCTTTGGTCTTGCCCATGTTGTAGAGGTTAGAGTCAGACTGATTAATTGAGTCTGTGGACAGGAGTCTTTTATACAGGTGACCATTTAAGACAGCTGTCTTTAATGCAGGCACCAAGTTGATTTGGAGCGTGTAACTGGTCTAGAGGAGGCTGAACTCTTAATGGTTGGTAGGGGATCAAATACTTATTTCTCTGTGCACAATGCAAATAAATAAATATAATTTTGACTATGTGATTTTCTTTTTTTTTTAAAATATAATCTATCTCTCACTGGTAAAATTAACCTAGCCTAAAAATTCTAGACTGTTCATGACTTTGACAGTGGGCAAACTTACAAAGCAAGGGATCAAATACTTATTTCCTTCACTGTAGATTCCTAGTAAGAATAAAGGCACTAAATCTGAGATTTACAGATCTGAACATAGATAAACATCTTAAACTGGACATAAAGGGGTTTTCCGAGTTAGGGTATGTTCACACTGCTTATTTTCAGTCGTTTTTCAGGCCGTAGATGGCCGAAAAAATGGACGAAACATAGGAAGCAGAACGCCTCCAAACATCTGCCCATTGTTTTCAATGGGAAAACTGTGTTCTGTTCCGACGGGCCGCTTTTTTACACGGCCGTTTTGAAAAACGGCCGCGTAAAAAAAAGGCTGTGAAAAAGAAGTGCCTGTCACTTTTTCAGCCGTTTTTGGAGCCGTTTTTCATAGACTCTATAGAAAACAGCTCCAAAAATGGCCATAAAAAACGCAGTGAAAAACGCAGAGAAAATCGCGAGTGGCTTAAAAAACGTCTGAAAATCAGGAGCTGTTTTCCCTTGAAAACAGCTCTGTATTTTCAGACGTTTTTGACTCAGCGTGTGAACATACCCTTAGTGTTTTATGTGGTCATTATACGTAAGGCCCGTTTACACCAGCCAATTATTGGGCAAATGTGCTTTCACAGAATGCTCGTTCCCGATAATTGCCCTGTGTAAACAGGGCAATGATCAGCCAAAGAACGAGCAAACGCTGATTCATCGACTGATTGTATCATTTTAAGGGTAAGGCCACACGGTGCGTCGTTGAAGCGGTTTTGTTGCGTTTGAAAACCACATTCGGTCAACTAAATGCGTTTTTTTGTCTCTGTAAGGGCACGTTCAGACGTGGCAGAATTTTTCTGCTGCAAATGTTGGTGCGGATTTGGGCCAATTACTCAACGAATCTGCACCAACATTTGTATATTTGCCAGGTAATTCAGATGTTGCAGAAAACACAACGGACTTGCCACAGATTTCAGTTTTTGCATTACAAAGGCTGAAATACGCAGTGAAATTCCGCTTCTTCCCCGCAACAGACAGTGCATGCTGTGGAGGGAAAATTCCGCACCGCAGCCTATGGTCCGCAGCAGTTTTTCGCAACGTCTGCACGAAGATAACTAAAAAGTTGTGGAAACCAATGGACAAACTGTCTGCAAAGGATTTCCACTGCGGACTGTCCGCAGCGGAATTCCACAGCAATTCCGCAACGTCTGAATGTGCCCTAAGGGCATGCCCAGACGTGGCAGAGTTTTTCCGCCACTGTCCGCATCAATGCCGCACAGAATCTGCGTTGCAGATTCTGTTGTGGCTTTGCCTAAAATGGGCATTAAATTGATGCGGACTAGCCGTTGCGTATTGAGGGGAAGAGGGCTTCCCTTCTCTCTATCGGTGCAGGATAGAGAGAAGGGACAGCCCTTTCCCTAGTAAAAGTAAAAAGAAATTCATACTTACCCGGCCGTTGTCTTGGTGACGCGTCCCTCTTTCGCCATCCAGCCCGACCTCCCTGGATGACGCGGCAGTCCATGTGACCGCTGCAGCCTGTGATTGGCTGCAGCCGTCACGTAGACTGAAACGTCATCCCGGGAGGCTGGACTGGAGGAAGAAGCAGGGAGTTCTCGATAAGTATGAACTTCTATTTTTTTTACAGGTTGATATATATTGTGATCGGAAGTCACTGTCCAGGGTGCTGAAACAGTTACTGCTGATCGATTAACTCTCTCAGCACCCTGGACAGTGACTATTTACTGACGTCGCCTAGCAACGCTCCCGTAATTACGGGTGCACACACATAGTCACCCGTAATTATGGGTGCACACACGTAGTCACCTGTAATTATGGGTGCACACACGTAGTCACCCGTAATTACGGGAGCCCCATTGACTTCCTCAGTCTGGCTGTAGACCTAGAAATACATAGGTCCAGCCATAATGAAGATATGTCATGTTAGTAAAACCAATACGCTCCGCAGCACACATAACATTTGCGGACTTCATTGCGGAATTTTGACTCTCCATTGAAGTCAATGGAGAAATTCCGCAATGAGTCTGCAACAAGTCCACTACACGTCCGCAAAAACCAGTGTATGCTGCGGACACCAAATTCCGCACCGCAGCCTATGTTCCGCAGCAGAATTGCCCGCAACGTGTAAACGAACCCTACTAAAAAGCTGTGGAAGGCAATGGAGAAACCTGTACGCTGCGGATTTCCGCTGGGGACTGTCCGCAGCGGAATTCCAGAGCAATTCCACCACGTCTGGTCATGCCCTAACGCTGCAGTTCTGTTACGTTTTTTTTTACTCACATAGTTTATGGACATAGTTTTTACTGGTGATGAAGTTTGTTGGGTGCTTCCTGTATATAGTTCATTACAATGCATTGCAGAACTGTTAGCAAAAACACAAGCAGTTCAGCAACAACATTGGCAGCGCGGTCATTAACCGCATGCGGTCGGACATTATGAGGATGCAGTTAACTGCAAAAAAACCCACATTGTAATATAATAGCAGCAGTCTATCCATAACAAAAATGTCACCATTGACTTCTATTGAAAAAGGACTTGCTGCGGTTTAAAAACGCAACATAAACGCACCGTGACTGCACCGTGTGGCCTTAACCTAAATGCCCAAAATATTATCGTTGTGAGCAGCACATCTCCCTGTGTAAACAAAGAGACGTGCTGCCGACATGATAGGAATGTATGGGGATGAGCGATCAGAGTAACGATCGCTCGTCCCCATACTAGCTCCTTCTTAAAGGAGCAAATTAGTGCCACGATCAACGAGCTGTTCCCTGCTGTACCTTCTATAAAGCAGGATGTCAGGTGGTGACAAGCGGGAGGGAGGAGATACATCGGAAAAAGACGGAGGAGCCTAATGCATGTTGCTCAGAGCATGTAAGGAAGAAAAAGTAAACAAAAATGTCAAGAAACGGCGCTGAACGGGAATGCTAGTCAAGGTAAGTAACAATTTTTTTCCATAGAAATGTGGTCATCAAGTTGCTAACAGTTGGGGAAATACATTTTTTGGGGTTTTTATTTTTGTGGGGATTTCGGAAAACCCCTTTAATGACTAAAGAGACATAACTTGAAGTTCCTAGGATACAATGAAGGGACCTCTAACTTTACATGTAATTTATAGTACAGGTATCCGCTTATGTGGCAGAGGAACTGTTAAGCCACCTCAGGCACCAGTTCCGAGGTGTAACTGCAACTTCGGCACCTCATATTCTTATGGCCCCGAAAATGCACACAGTGATGTCACTGCACAGAAATAATTCTAAGCCCTTATTCACACGACAGGGTTTCCCGGCCGGGTGACGGCCATTCATAAAACGGCCGTCACCCGGCTGCAGTAGGAACAATAGACCCCTAATGGGGCTATTCACACGACCGATTTTTTGACGGCCTGGGAAACCTGGCCGTCAAAAAATGGGACATGTCCTATTTTCAGCCGTTTACCCGGCCGCCCGGCTCCTATAGAAGTCTATAGGGCCGGGTAATACACGGCCATCACCGGAATGTGTCCCGAGTGATGGCCATGTATTCCGTCGCTCGCTCCCTCCTCACAGCGCAGAGTGCATGTGAGGAGGAGGAGTTTATGAAATTCAGACGAATGGCTACGCTGGAGGTAAGTTTATACACTGTGTGGCAGAGTCGGGGTGTACAGCAGGTGGAAGGGAGCGCTGCGCTGGCTCCCTTCCCCTGCTTGTTTTAAAAGCGCCCTGGCCTGGCGACACCTTCCATGGCCGATGGCACCGCTAGCAGCTGCTACTGCTGCGGCTGCTACTACTGTAGCGACGCCACTATAGCAGAGCAGGGAGGTATCTCCCTGCTCTGCTAAGTGCTAGCCTAACTTTAGCTCCCTGAAGGAGCAGAATCCCCGTGTGTTCGGGGATTCCGCTCCTGGACAGAGCGCTTGATGTCTCTGTCCATATCTGGGCAGTGACATCAGGGGAAACTCCTGAAGCGGAATCCCCGAACACTCTGTGACCGGGGATTCCACACCAGGCGAAGCCAGTAACGTTCAGTGTCCATAAATGGACACAGGCGACAGGGGCTTTTCCTGAAGTGGAATCACGGGCCACATGGGGATTCCCCTTCAGGAGTTGCCCCTGATGTCACTGTCTAGATATGCCCGGCCCGGAACGGATGCAAAACGAATGCAAACCAGCCGGGAAAAACGGCCGATTTCATCGGCCGACACTCGGGCTCGGGCGGGGCCCTGTCGTGTGAATAAGGCATTACAGTTATGTCACAAAAATATTCCACCACAGGGAAACACAATGATATCAGAGTTTAGGTATAATAAATACAGTGAAGTCACAATACAGAGATAATAAAAAGTGACATCTCTGCATAGGGATAATAAAGTGCAGTCATAGGAAAGGGTTACTGTATACAGTGATGTGACAATATGGGAATAATGACATACTGATGTCACAGAACATGGATAAAATCACAAAAGAGGGATAGTAAACACAGTGATGTCACAATTAATGGCTAAGCACCACAGTAATGTCACAGCGCAGAAAAAATAAACATAGCATCACAATACAAGTATAATGCACACAGTGATGTCACAGTACAGAGGAAATGAATGCAGTAATGTCAAAGTACAGGGGGATTAAACAGTGATGTCACAGTACAGACAATAAACACTCTCAAATTCCTTATGTGTCAGAAGAAAGTTTTAATCTAAATATCCATACGTTTTACCACTACAGATCTTAAACAAAAGTGCATTACTATTAATTTAACAAGCAACAGGGAAGGGCTATGGAAAAGTTGCCATAATTTATATATAACATAAATATGTTCTATTTGTACATGATGGTTTTCAGGCCAAAAATTTTTTACAAAAATTTGAAATGACCTGCAAACAAAGTTAAAAATTTGCTACGATTGCCTCCAGCCAACAATACTTATTGTGAAACTGCCCAAACACCAAGTCACATGACTGCAATCTGATCAGGTGGAATTCATAGATTCATCTAAGGCTAGGTTCACACAATGTTTAGAGGTTACATTCTATGGACATGGTAGACTTGTACACATTATCCCGGCGGATACATTAAATGTTCACCCTAAACATGGTGATAACCTAAACGTATCTGTAGACAGTTCCAGCATTTAAATATCTTCCTGCGTTAATTTACAGCTTAATATTAAACCACACAAAAGTGTTCTAAATATACAGGTAAATAACAGCCATTAGTCATTCATTGACTGTGTGGTTAATAATAAATTAATAATAATATATGAATCACAAATCGTTAAAAAAAAAAATCAAATGTATATTAGCAAGAAGTGGTGGTAATGGGGGACAGATGGAAGGGAATATAACTGCAGGATTAGACTACACAGGGTTTGTTTGTAGTATGCAACCATGAAGCTTCGACCCAAATAGTTGGAAAGATGCTTCATTTTTTACATAGATACATCGGAGCAATACAAAATATTGGTTGCAAAAGCCCTGTACATATCTGCATTGGAGGCCCCGCTATTGTTTCCGATAAAACCACGGACACCCCGGTGGAAATCCGACGGAACCCATTAAATTGAATGGTTCTGTCGGGCGCCGATAGCGTCCATCATACAAAGGAACTGGCATTACCGGTATTTTTGTTGTTCTGCTCATCTGACAGAGCAGAACAACGCAAAGACCGATGCAGGTCTGAACCCAGCCTTACATAGTTGATAAGGTTGCAAAAACACACAGGTCCATTAAGCCCAACCTATAATCCTACTGTGTTGATCCAGAGAAAGGCAAAATCCCCTATAGGGGAAAAAATTCCTTCCCGACTCCAAATATGGCAATCACAATAAATTCCTGAATCAAAACGTCATCTCCATCAATCTAGCACTCATAACATATTATTTTATTATATCTTTCAAGAAAGGAATCCAGGTCCCTCTTGAACTCCTTCAATGCATTGACCATCACAACACAGCCAGGACCATAGCCTTTAAGGCGAAGTATGGTCTTTAGTAACATACATCTTCTGCAATTCCTCAGGATCTTCAGTAGACCTTATTTTACAGCCAGTGTTGCTAAGTGTCTACACAGTCTCATAACAATTCTTATTTTTATTTTATTTTTGTTAAATTGCCATTCACCTCCAGCCCTGAGTGAACTCTCCTACTGAAGGATAGTTGCTTATACAGCTGGGAGGTGATCCATCAAATTACCAGGTGATAAATACGTCCTTCTTGTAGGTTGACAAGTTTTTGTAATTGTAACTTTTTAAAGGTGTAATAAACATTGTAACACTTCATGCATGTGGTGATAAGGTTAATACACGAACGTTACATTACAGGGGGCAAAAACATCAATGGACTGATAGTGATATAATGTAATATAATGGGATATTCTTCTATAAGTGACGGGGTTTATGTACGAAAGGCTGGTTAGAATAATCTCCTAACATTAAAATCAAACTAAGCATACTCCATATTAAACAAAAGATGGCCATTCTTGATGTAAAAAGTTGGACAAGTTATGCTCTGCTCACATCTGCGGTACGATTTCCGTTATTCTGTTCTGTAGAGGAAACATGACGAAAATCAACGGCACCGGGCAGAACCCATTAACTTTAATTGGTTTCGTTGGGTTTCCATCATTTTGCCGGGCAAAATAGCATTGTGTGCTGTAAACTACCATATCTGAAACAGAGGCCCCTAACAGAGCCTCCGACGCAAATGTGTACAGGGCTTTATGTGTTAATTCATACCTACAGAGAACGTTTACATCGGTTCACTGGCAGAGTCTCGCGTCTCAGAATTTCTTGCTGTTCAATTTGACCCTACTGAAAAACAAAGTGTTATAACCATCCATTGTTATAGTTATAAAGTGTCAGTGTGTTCCACAGCATTGAGCACATAGAGAGACAAACAATGAAACAATGGAGAAGTACAAGCCTCGTTTTATATCTTGTACCTTCTAAGCCGTTTTATTAGCCTTCCCCCTACATCTGAATTTCCAAAATTCGCACAGGTGAATTATTAACTGCGGACTAAGCCAACGCTTCTCGCCCACCAGAGTACCAGAGGCTCAGACTCAATAATGAGCACCAGCAGAAGACAACCAAATCTACGGCTGATTCTGGATCTAACCATTTACCACAACTAAATAAACAGATCCTTGTGGTTCACAAGGGTCTATTTCTTATAGATTCATTTTTCTCAAACCTATAGTATCTTATTGATGATATGTCCGGTGTGTGCAATGATAAGAACAAAGTTTACAATGCAATTTTAAAGTGAACCTGCACATGTTCTGTATAAATGGAGGGTGAACCCTGGAATAATTCCCTCTGTTGGGTCCAATGCTGAACATAATTTTGCAATGTACCTTACTAAAGAAAAGGGGATTCGTACTTCATTCCAAGAAACATCTTGGGGGTCTGATCTGATCCTTATGTAGCTGTACGAGGCTTCTATTAATTTGAGTAGAAGATTAATTATAAAGAAAAAATATAAATGTATTTAAGATATATCATTCCCTGGAACTCTGCTGCCCTAGATCCGAGCTTATGAGGCAAAGCGTATATCTGTGCTTGGGACAGCGCCAAAGTAAATGTATCAGGTCTGCGTTGGGTAATAAAATTCTGGGTCTGCAAAACTCCTAGGCTAGGAGAGAGCTTGGGGATCACTTGTGATTCTGCCCAGGCTCAATCTGAAAGTCCTCCCCTTTCATCCTGCCATTTCCACTTAGATATAAGTAAATGTTGCTGCCTTAGGTATTGTAGAAGACATTCGTATATCTTAGACAGTGAGCCCCTAGTAACACTGCCCAAAAAAACCCAAAAGATCAGATTGTGAAATCTCAAATCTATTTTTTAAGAGTTTGAGGCAAGTTAATAACGCTCCTATGCCAGTTTTCTGTCGTAGAAGTGTAACAAATGGCACAAAAGTGGCAAAAAATTAGACTTTTGGGTCGTTTCCACTGCTCTCACCACTTTCAAAAAGTGGGCGGAGCTTAGTGGAAAGGTGTGTGTCTATCCGCGGCCCAGCGCATTTTCTATAAGTTACTCCAGAAATGGGCTTAAATTGTAGCAGAAATCATAGATTACATTTAGTTTCGCACGGACAACTGAAGATGCAACACATTTATTAAGGGGCATGTGCCTCTTAATGAATTTGGCGCATTTTACTCTATCTAGTTTTTTACTAAGACTGGCACCGTTTTAATACATCTCCCCCTTTATCGCTTACAGCTTAGATCTATAAAACCCCACTTTCGGAATAGAGAATTCAGATTGTAGTGCATCAAAAGATTTAAGACACACATTTAGGAATATTATAACTTTCTTCTGCTAGTCTAATAAGTTATTCTCTCTCTCAAATCCTATGCAAAATAGTTCTCCTAATGAAAATTAAAGCCCTACTCTCGGACATGGTTAAAAATGTTGTCCGGTTTCAGCAAGTAAGTTTTATTCTTTGTATAATAAAACATTATACAACTTCCTAATATACATTTTGTATGAATTCTTTACTATTTTCAAGATCACTGCTTGATGTTAATCAATAGGAACCTTTATTGTTTACTCCTATGGAATAAAAATCTATCCTGGTCATGTGATGGACGCACAGGTGCTCGACTTGTAACAAGACACAGACCAGATCGCTGTACTGTAAGGGCATGACCACACGTGGCGGATTTCCTCCGCAACTGTCCGCATCAATGCCGCACAGAATCTGCGTTGCAGATTCTGCAGCGGATCTGCACAAAATGTGCAGGAAATTGATGCGGACTAGCTGCTGCGGACTGCGGTAAAAGTACTTCCCTTCTCCCTATCAGTGCAGGATAGAGAGAAGGGACAGCACTTTCCCTTGTGAAAGTCAAAGAAATTCATACTTACCGCCCGTTGTCTTGGTGACGCGTCCCTCCTTCGGCATCCAGCCCGACCTCCCTGGATGACGCGGCAGTCCATGTGACCGCTGCAGCCTGTTATTGGCCTGTGATTGGCTGCAGCCGTCACTTACACTGAAACGTCATCCTGGGAGGCCGGACTGGAGACAGAAGCAGGGAGTTCTCGGTAAGTACGAACTTCATTTTTTTTTACAGATACATGTATATTGGGATCGGTAGTCACTGTCCCGGGTGCAGAAACAGTTACTGCCGATCGCTTAACTCTTTCAGCACCCTGGACAGTGACTATTTACTGACGTCTCCTAGCAACGCTCCCGTCATTACGGGAGCCCCATTGACTTCCTCAGTCTGGCTGTAGACCTAGAAATACATAGGTCCAGCCAGAATGAAGAAATGTCAAGTTAAAAAAGCAAGACGCATCCGCAGCACACATGACATGTGCATGACAGCTGCGGACTTCATTGCGGAACTTAGAATCTCCATTGAAGTCAATGGAGAAATTCCGCCATGAGTCCGCCACTGCTCCGCAACAGACAGAGCATGCTGCGGACACCAAATTCCGCTCCGCAGCCTATGCTCCGCAGCGGAATTTTACGCCTCGTCTAAACGAACACTGCTAAATTAAAGTGTAAGTCAATGGACAAACGGCTCCGCTGCGGATTAACGCTGCGGAGTGTCCGCAGCGGAATTTAAGTGAAATTCCGCCACGTGTGAACCCAGCCTAACGAGCCGTGCACCTGTCTGTCCATCACATGACCAGGACAGATTTTTTGTTTCCTGGGAGTAAACAATAAAGGTTCCTACTAAATAACTGCAAGCAGAGATCTTGAAAATGGCAAAGAATTGATAAAGTATTTTGAAAAATGTAATAATTTTTCAAAAAATAACTAAATATATTAATTAGCTGAAACCGGAAAATCCCTTTAAGGCCTCATTCACATGAGCGTATTTCACATCCGTGTGCTGTCTGTTTAAATAACTGACAGCGCACTGACCAATGCATTTCAATGGGGCTACTCACACATACGTGTTTTTTCACGGAGCGTGTGTCCTTTTGCTTGAAGCTCGCTGCATGTCCTATTCTGGTCCATTTTTGCGGACTTCATCGCCCATTGAAGTCAATGGGTGCATGAAAATAATGGACAGCACAAGTATGGCATCCGTGTGCTGTCAGTGTTTCACGCATCAGTTGCTAAAGAAATGCAAAAAAAAAAAAGAAGTAAAATCAGGTAGTGCTTTGCAAAGGAGAAACATGGACGAGAAGAACGGAAACCACTCTGATGCCATACGGACAGTCGTATGCCTCAAACATGGCCCGTTTTCTACACGTGCAAATCGGAGACCCACGTGTGAATGAGGCCTAAGTTAACATATAATAAAATAAAATAACAAACACACCTACCTGTAGCATTGAGGACTCTTGGAAACCTGTGTTGTATCTGTACGGGTAACTTTCACTTTATGCCCACAGTTTCTGCAAAGACAAAAGAATTATCCGATCAGTGGTGAGTGTTTATCGCAAGAGGAACAACAAAATTATAATATACTGCGCCAAACCTGGGCAACGTCCTTCCATGTCCACCCAGTATCAATGTTGTAGAATGTAGGTTCTCTCCCTGTGGTACGTGTACATGCCATGTCTCTGTTGGGTATTCGCACTCTCAACATGCTGTGCTTTTAATAATTGCAACACAGTACAATATCATAGCCATGGGGGTATTTTTATTCAGTTTATTTCCGCAAGAGGTCCATGGCTTGGAAATCCTGAAAAACACTGTTATTAAACAATTGCCATATACTCTAAAATAATACTCACTAAGAACCTGGGTAGAGAAACACAATTTTTTATTGAACGCCTATTCAGTGCAAACTCACAATCAGCCGAGTAAAAGTCTAAAGTTCACACTGATGTGTATTACTTTGTATTTCTCTGGTTAATTTTGCTGGATATAAAAAAAAACAAAATGACTGTGGCTGACAGCAGACAGGAGATCTAGTCTTATGACTAGTAATGTTTTTCATTGTCATTTAATAGCACTTCTGGTGAAGTTTGACAGCAAAGATGTGGGATCTCTCAATCATTTCTAGTTATATGCCTAGGGATGTCCTTTGAAAATACCAGTATTGTGCATAGCCCCAGTATTTGACCATAAGGCGTTCTCTGGGTGCACATTCCCATTTTATGCATTATTAACTTTCTTCAAATGTTCATAGTCAATATTGTTCTTTATACCCCCAAGAGACCTGGTTTGAACTATGTAATCCCAGTTCTCAGAATTAGCTTGTTAAAATAATGTAAAATCGGTCATGGTATTGGCAATCCGACTATTTGAATGGATTTGGGTGTAAACACAATTCATCCAGCTTTTCAGGTGGAAATGTAAGGTAAGTTTTTTCCAGGTTCTTAATGATATAGGGGTGACCACAGATTTGAAAAGCTGAAGGAATTTTATAGACTTTAGCAAATCTGCCCATTAATCTGGAGTGAACATTTTACAGCTCTCTGGATTTACATCATAGCCAAATTCTATCTTTAACAGGCTCGGGTTTGCACCTGCATTTTGAGGTTATAAAAACAAGTTATGAACTATTGTATTACTGCAAAAACAAAATAAAGACTCTAATATTGGGCATAAAAAAGGGGCAGCAAATGTAAAATGTCATCGAATACAGACTTTGGAACCACCCTAAAACATGTAATATATTCTCCCTTACTCTTCAGTTAGCCAAATAAGAATGACAAAAAGCTTGCCCTCCAAGTTTTTTAAAAAAAAGTTTAAAAAAAACAAAAACACAAATAAAAATAAAAATAATCCCAAAATCGAATGATGATTATGGGGTGTGATGATCAAATATAAAGATTTTACATTGTGTGTACTGAAATATTAATTGGGGTGTATAATGTGTTTGGAACCACTAAATTATGCAGCTAATTTTTGTCAGTTGATGAAATGTATGTTATTTTAGACATGTGCAGCTGATCATGGTCAACATGTGTATTATTAATCCTTGAAAAACTAATCTGGCAAGATTTGGCATAAGCACACAATTTATTTTTATGTTATGCTACGCACAATGCCAATTACTTAACATATGGCTGTAAAACTTTGAACTGTCCAGATTACTTTGAATTTCATTCATAAATGCTAAATCTGACAGTGGTATATCTCCTTCTTTAATGACTTCTAAGGTATCCACTGAAATAATAATACCAGACACATAGACCTCTCAACCTGAGCCTCACATCTCTTACTATCATCAACCTTTAAAAGTCCTCTAGCAATCTTTTAAGTCAGTGATCCCCAACCACCGGGCCGTGGACCAATACCGGGCTGTGGATCATTTGGTACCGGGCCGCGGTATCTGGTATCTGCCCCGGTGGCAACAGGGAATTTCGGACAAAAAACCGCACCAAACTGTGGTGCGGTTTTTCGTCTGGAATGTCCACTTCGGAAAACTGATGAGCATTTAGCCAGCCTGCTAGCAGGCCGGCCTCTTGGGATGACGTTTCATTCCAGGAGACCGCTGCAACCTGTGATCGGCTGCAGCGATGGTCACATGGGATGAAATGTCACCCCAGGTGGCCGACCCTCTAACATCATCCATGCCGGCCTCCTGGGATAATGTTTCATCCTATGTAACAGCCATTGCAATTCTGCTACAATAAATTCAACAACTGCTATTTGTGGTTGGTTTTACCTCCCCATTGAATTTAATGGGGAAAACGCGCATCAAATAAGTAGCGTTTACGCAAATACAATTGACATGCTGCGGAATAAAACTCTGCACCGCATGCCAATTTCTGAGCAGTTCTTCCGCTCACTATTTACGCAGCGTGTGGATTGGATTTGTTCTAGCTATGCTGCAGATTTTCCGCAACGATTTCCGTTGTGGAATATCCCCGGTATTTACACAATGTGTGAACTGACCCTAAACCCCCTGAATCCCCCTTCAATGGTAATGCTTCCGTTGCAGTTGGTTTCGGTTTGTTTCCATACATCGGTTCCTCCAACGGAAAGGTCGAACGGAACTGATGAATGGAAGCCCAACGCTGATGTGAACAGGCCCTTAAAATATCAAAAACAGAGTGCATATATCATCACAGTCCGCTAAATGGGCACCTCCCAAACTCAACATTATCAAAATGGCCAATCTGTACTAATCCAAACCTGTGCTATACTTACTGTTTTGGGGATTTTGAGGACATATCTAAAACACTATTGTACAATTATTGTAAGACCATCAGCGATTTTAGGATACTGTTAGGAAACGTGTGTTCCTTTAAGATCGTCTTGACTACTGGTCTAGCTTCTGTGCGGTTTTGGTTTTACTTTGAGCCTCTCTTTCTTCTCTGTCTTTCTTCCTACTAGAGGTAAGGTTGGAGTATTTATACCCGGCTTCCACCACTTGTTCTTTGCTTGTGATTTACTTGTCTTCAGGTGTTTTGATCAAGCTTCTGACAATACCCTATACCTCTGACTTCTGGACCTCCTGGAAACTGACCTCGGCTTGTCTCTGGATAACCCCTTGTTTACTGATTTGGATTATCTGCTCCCGGCTGGTTTTGACCTCTGCTATACCTGATATTCACTTGCTTTCTGATTTGGATTTTCTGTTCACCCTCTGGCTGTCTGTTTATCCTGCTAAGGTTTGCCTGCATTGCACCTCTTATCCAACACTGAACTCTGCTAAAACAACCTCGTTTCTATGCAGCATAAACCATCCTGCCTTGCGGTCAGCTCTGGCGAAAACCATAGAGTAGCCCTAAACTCTGTTGATCAGAGTTTGATAAATTTGAGGTTGCGGATTAATTTGCATGCTCACTCCCGGTAGTCTCCTGCAGCCTTTGGGGAATCGCTCGCATAGCAATTCCATAACAGATACAACCCATATATCCTGTATTCAATGGTGTACATGCCATAGATGCAGCACATGTAGCTGTTATGGAGCCCTTGGAAGGAGGGGGCAAGGCCTGGTAGGACCCATCCCTTTGCTATTTGGTGGTAAGTACCTGTGCGGGACTCTCCTCTCCAGAGAAACAAGAGCATGGATGGTGTAAACCAAGACCAGTCCCTTCTGTCCTGGCATCATAATGGGGTTAATATTTTATTCTTTGTTATGCCGTCTACTCTCTTCTTTGTATGCCACTGCCTATAGTCACTTGAAAGCAACTTGGAAACTTCTACATTATACCTCATCAGTAGCCCAAATCCATTCCCCAAAAATGGAGTGAGAGCATGCCACAACATAAGTACGTATTCCTGGACAAGCTCTCCCTTCTCTTTATAATGGATTAGATCGAAACCAGTTTGTGCAAGGAACATTTCTCAATCTTCACCATTGGGATTAATACATTCCCTACTCACAGACTATTTACAGACAAACATCTGCATCTCCTTCTCCCAAATAGTACCTAGAGCAACAATTTAGCTTGCCAACCTAAACAACTGTTCTCAACCAAAATGTTCCATTTTTTAATCAGCGTGTCCCCCACCTACCACCTATATGTCCATCCCTTAACAGCTTTCCCCATTCATACCAATCTACAGGGTGGGCCATTTATATGGATACACCTAAATAAAATGGGAATGGTTGGTGATATTAACGTGGCACATTAGTATATGGGAGGGGGGGAAACTTTTCAAGCTGGGTGTTGACCATGGCGGCCATTATGAAGTCGGCCATTTGTATACAACTTTAGTTTTTTCAATGGGAAGAGGGTCATGTGACACATCAAACTTATCGAGAATTTCACAAGAAAAACAATGGTGTGCTTGGTTTTAACGTTACTTTATTCTTTCATGAGTTTATTTACAAGTTTCTGACCACTTATAAAATCTGTTCAAAGTGCTGCCCATTGTGTTGGATTATCAATGCAACCCTCTTCTCCCACTCTTCACACACTGATAGCAACACCGCAGAAGAAATGCTAGCACAGGCTTCCAGTATCCGGTTTCAGTTGCTGCACATCTCGTATCTTCACAGCATAGACAATTGCCTTCAGATGACCCCAAAGATAAAAGTCTAAGGGGGTCAGATCGGGAGACCTAGGGGGCCAGTCAACTGGCCCACGACGACCAATCCACTTTCCAGGAAACTGTTCATCTAGGAATGCTCGGACCTGACACCCATAATGTGGTGGTGCACCATCTTGCTGGAAAAACTCAGGGAACGTGCCAGCTTCAGTGCATAAAGAGGGAAACACATCATCATGTAGCAATTTCAGATATCCTGTGGCCTTGAGGTTTCCATTGATGAAGAATGGCCCCACTATCTTTGTACCCCATATACCACACCATGCCATCAATTTTTGTGTTCCAACAGTCTTGGAGGGATCTATCCAATGTGGGTTAGTGTCAGACCAATAGCGGTGGTTTTGTTTGTTAACTTCACCATTCACATAAAAGTTTGCCTCATCACTGAACAAAATGTTCTGTGTAAACTGAGGGTCCTGTTCCAATTTTTGTTTTGCCCATTCTGCAAATTCAGTGCGCCGATCTGGGTCATCCTCGTTGAGATGCTGCAGCAGCTGGAGTTTGTAAGTCTGCCATTTGTGAGTAGCTAATATCCGCCGAAGGGATGTTCGACTGATGCCACTCTCCAGTGACATGCGGCGAGTGCTACGCTGTGGGCTCTTGCTGAATGAAGCTAGGACAGCCAATGATGTTTCTTCGTTAGTGACAGTTTTCATGCGTCCACATTTGGGCAAATCCAACACTGAACTAGTTTCACGAAACTTGGCAAGCAGTTTGCAAACTGTAGCATGGGAGATGGGTGGTCTCGTAGGGTGTCTTGCATTGAAATCTGCTGCAATGACCCGGGTATTGTAAAAGTTTCCCCCCTCCCATATACTAATGTGCCACAAACAGGAAGTTAACATCACCAACCATTCCCATTTTATTTAGGTGTATCCATATACAGTGAAGGAAATAAGTATTTGATCCCTTGCTGATTTTGTAAGTTTGCCCACTGTCAAAGACATGAACAGTCTAGAATTTTTAGGCTAGGTTAATTTTACCAGTGAGAGATAGATTATCTAAAGAAAAAAAAAGAAAATCACATTGTCAAAATTATATATATTTATTTGCATTGTGCACAGAGAAGTAAGTATTTGATCCCCTACCAACCATTAAGAGTTCAGCCTCCTCCAGACCAGTTACACGCTCCAAATCAACTTGGTGCCTGCATTAAAGACAGCTGTCTTAAATGGTCACCTGTATAAAAGACTCCTGTCCACAGACTCAATTAATCAGTCTGACTCTAACCTCTACAACATGGGCAAGACCAAAGAGCTTTCTAAGAATGTCAGGGACAAGATCATAGACCTGCACAAGGCTGGAATGGGCTACAAAACCATAAGTAAGACGCTGGGTGAGAAGGAGACAACTGTTGGTGCAATAGTAAGAAAATGGAAGACATACAAAATGACTGTCAATCGACATCGATCTGGGGCTCCATGCAAAATCTCACCTCGTGGGGTATCCTTGATCCTGAGGAAGGTGAGAGCTCAGCCGAAAACTACACGGGGGGAACTTGTTAATGATCTCAAGGCAGCTGGGACCACAGTCACCAAGAAAACCATTGGTAACACATTACGCCGTAATGGATTAAAATCCTGCAGTGCCCGCAAGGTCCCCCTGCTCAAGAAGGCACATGTACAGGCCCATCTGAAGTTTGCAAATGAACATCTGGATGATTCTGAGAGTGATTGGGAGAAGGTGCTGTGGTCAGATGAGACTAAAATTGAGCTCTTTGGCATTAACTCAACTTGCCGTGTTTGGAGGAAGAGAAATGCTGCCTATGACCAAAAGAACACCGTCCCCACTGTCAAGCATGGAGGTGGAAACATTATGTTTTGGGGGTGTTTCTCTGCTAAGGGCACAGGACTACTTCACCGCATCAATGGGAGAATGGATGGAGCCATGTACCGTCAAATCCTGAGTGACAACCTCCTTCCCTCCACCAGGACATTAGAAATGGCTCGTGGCTGGGTCTTCCAGCATGACAATGACCTGAAACATACAGCCAAGGCAACAAAGGAGTGGCTCAAAAAGAAGCACATTAAGGTCATGGAGTTGCCTAGCCAGTCTCCAGACCTTAATCCCATCGAAAACTTATGGAGGGAGCTGAGGATCCGAGTTGCCAAGCGACAGCCTCGAAATCTTAGTGATTTACAGATGATCTGCAAAGAGGAGTGGGCCAAAATTCCATCTAACATGTGTGCAAACCTCATCATCAACTACAAAAAACGTCTGACCGCTGTGCTTGCCAAAAAGGGGCACAATGCAAATAAATATATATAATTTTGACAATGTGATTTTCGTTTTTTTTTTAAATATAATCTATCTCTCACTGGTAAAATTAACCTAGCCTAAAAATTCTAGACTGCTCATGTATTTGACAGTGGGCAAACTTACAAAATCAGCAAGGGATCAAATACTTATTTCCTTCACTGTAAATGGCCCACCCTGTATACAAAGTGTAGTAAGAAAATATCAGCAGGCCAGTTACATCTCAACACACAAAGGATTAAACTACGAACATCAAGAACATTAGTGGGTAAAACAACTGCAGTTGGATCTGACTTTACTGATAAACTCTCCCCTATGCCCAATAACCACTGGACTAAAAACACAGAATACCTTTCATAAACTTTATAATACTCCTCCTTAGGACCTTCTCGGACAACTGATTAATCTGGGCCTCCACCCCATCAATTGTTGAACCTCAAGAGAGGCAGCCTGAATATCGAGGCTTTGACTGCCCATTTTTTTTAATCCTCTTTTTATTTGACTATTCGAACACAGAAGAAAATAATAACACGTGTTATTTTAGCAGGCCGAGTGCTAGCAAACTGTAGCTTGACATATTACAGTTGTGTCTTACATACATGTTTCAAAAACAGTCCCCCCCTTACCCCACGCCAGTCTCGGATGACATTTATTCTACTAAATGTGACCCAAATTTAGCACAGGTTTGATAATTCAATAGTCTCACATAGGTCTCCTCCCTTGTATCTATAACTTACACCTTAAATCTACCCAAGGACCTTTTTAAATCAGCCTTTAAGGACCATGTGGTGTATTGAAAGGGTATCATTAGCAGTTTGATGTCCATCTCAGTTAAGAAAAGGCAAATTAAAGATTTCCACTTTTAAAATAACTTTTTGAATGCATTTCTTTTACTCTTTCCGTTTCCTGCCTATCCATGTTGAGATGATATTTCAATTGCTGAATGACCTCTTACATTGTTGGAGTTGGGGACTGGAGCCAGTGGGCCAAAAGACATCTCTTAGACTGCCCACTTTTCTGGACAAATAGTAACAATGCCCCATCTTTTTTATGCTCCCATCTTACCCTTTTCCCCTTTCACATTTCTTTCCACTCACAGATTATGTGCTGTGTTAATATTTTTTTTAAATGTTCTAGCCTAAAAAGAGATAAATGTAATCTTAGAAGTTACCAGGATACCAGTGTAAAGATTCTTTCTTTACAAAAATTAAATCAATTACTCCATCCTAATAAAAAATGGTGGAACATTTAGTTCTGAATTTAAACCATAGCCAAATTCTATCTTTATCTTTTCAGATAACATTCTCACACAGCTAGGCTGTGACTTTCAAATGAAAGGTTATACAATTTTCTAATATACTTTCTGCATCAATTCCTCACAGAATTTGTCTCTGCTTGTAGTATTTCAATAGGAACCTTAATTGTTTACCTCCAATGGATATACGGTAACTCTTTCCTGGTCATTTCATGGACACAGAGGTACATGTTTTGTTAGAGTTACTGTACAGTAATCAGAGCTGCGTAATATGTTGGTGCTATAAAAAAAACAGTAAATAATTGATAGAATGAAAGATCAATAAATCTGAATGGTTGATGTTAGGCTGAAGTATCTTGAAAGTGTAGCCTTGAGGCTGCAACCGTCTGGCGCTGACTGAAGTGAGGTGCAGAGTCTTAGGAATCTTTCTTTTCTTCACCAGGGAAAGACGCAAGGAAGTTTGGACTTATCCGAGCGGATCCCCAGGTCACTGTCCTTAGAGCAGTCACCAGTTGGCAGTGGGATGCAGCAGCAATGACTAGACTGTAGAGTAGCCAGGCAGAGCCATGGGTCAGAACCAGACGATCAATTGGATGTGACAATCTAGCAGGGTTGCTTATCTCCACATCAGTTATTTCTGGAAAACTAAGCTAAAAGTCACGGACAGATCAAATTTTTTCGGACACATTACAAAATCAAGAGCTAGTGATAAAGAGAATAAGTAACACCGTTTTAAATGTGATAACACAAGTCCAAAGATGTCATCAATGAAAAAAATGTTTATTTTTCAGTAATCTCAGTCTGTGATGTGTAGGTGTGTTGTATTACCTGGATCCAAGAAAGGCAACTGAAGTATAATGCACCCTTGGTAACAAGGCAAGTTCCAACTAAGATAGACAACTGAGCTGTAAATAATAATAATAATAATCTTTATTTATATAGCGCCAACATATTACGCAGCACTTTACAATTTAGAGGGAAAATGAAACAAACAATATCAGACATTACATAGTGACAAAGTTCATTTACAATTCAAACCTGGGGAGTGAGGACCCTGCTCGCAAGAGCTTACAATCTATGAGGAAATAAGGGAGACACAAAGTGTAACAGTGTTTATTCTGTACAATGGTCCGGCCATTTTTATACACATGCGGTGGTAACATAAAGCTGCATGAGCCGGTCACCAGCCAGTATCCGTGTATGACGGACATGAAGAGAAGGAGTGTGAGGGAATCTTATTCTGATGACTAATCTAAAAGGAGGGCCATGGAAAGGAGTCAGATTAGGGAATGTTATAGGCCTGTCTAAATAGATGTGTTTTCAGGGCACGTTTAAAACTGTGGATATTGGGAATTAATCTGATTGTCTGGGGTAGCACATTCCAGAGGACGGGTGCTGCACGAGAGAAATCTTGGAGACGGGAGTGGGAGGTTCGGATTATGGAGGATTTTAATCTAAGGTTGTTGGCAGAACGTAGAGCCCGAGTAGGGTGGTAGACAGAGATGAGGGAGGAGATGTAAGGAGGTGCAGCACTGTGGAGAGCTTTGTGGGTGAGAGTAATAAGTTTGAATTTTATTCGGAATGGGATGGGCAACCAGTGCAGTGACTGGCACAGGGTAGAGGCGTTGGTGTAGCGGTTGGTCATAAAGATGAGCCTGGCTGCTGCATTGAGGATAGGTTGGAGAGGGGAGAGTTTGGTGAGGGGAAGACCGACTAGTAATGAGTTACAGTATTCAAGACGAGAGTGAATCAGAGCAACAATGAGAGTTTTGGCGTTTTCAAGAACCCATGGTCAGAACAAAAGCAATTCAGAACCGTCTGTAGTTGTTTGGAGCCAGGCCAGCGAGTGTAGGAGAAGGAGTACTTAGACAGTCTCTCAGAGTGTTAGGAAACGTCGGTCCCTTTAAGATTACTATGACTACCAGTCTAGCTTCTGTGCGGTTCTGGTTTTAGTTGTTCAGCCTATCCCTTTTCTCTGTCTTTCTTCCTATCAGGTGTAAGGGTGGAGTACCTAAACCTGGGCTTCCTCTGTTTTCTTTGCTTGAGATTTTCCTTGCTGCATGTGTTTGGCTTGTCTCTGCTCGGCTTGTCTCTGGATTACCCTTTGCTTACGGATTTAGGCTTTCTGCTCCCGGCTTGTACTGACCTCTGCTTTTTCTGACATCCCCTAGCTGTGTGACTTGGACTTTCTGTTTACCCTCTAGCTGTCTTATTACCTGTTCTGGTATTGCTTGCAGTGCGCCTCTTATCTAACACTGAACTCTGTTAAAACAACCTGGGTTCTATGTAGCAAAAACCATCCTGCCTTGCGGTGGGCTCTGGCGAAAACCATAGAGTAGCCTTAGACACTGTTGATCAGAGTTGTGATGGATTTGGAGTTGCGGATTTATTTGCACTCTCAGTCCTGACAGTCTCCAGCAGCCTTTGGGGAATAGCTCACATAGCAATTCCATAAAACTTCCACCCTGGGTATTGCTCAACCAGTGATTCCATTACACAGAGAAGTTAAATTCAGGAGGAGCGGACACCACGCTGGAGAGGAGACTCTGGAGGACTGCCAGCCAGGGTTTCTCAGAGTGAGCCAACGAGCGCCGGCCGCAGTCGCTCCCGCCAGAGTGAGACAGGCACTAGGCGGCCAAACACAGCCCTGCTTGTTGCTTTGTTACAATAACTTAGCGTGGGAAAGCTGCAAGTGGGGCTGTGATTGGTGAGTCCGACTCACTCACACCACCCCCATTGCTCTGCCTGGTGTCGTGAGGTGACTGGTCCCCACCCCAATCAGACAAACTCCATCATCACTCCACCTTTGAAAAGGGGCCGTGGCCTATGCTTCCCTTGTCTTGTCTGCACTGTGCATGTTAATTTTGGCGCATGCACTGTGCAAACTTTTGGAGGAAGAAAAAAAATATCCTGGATGGTGTTTTTTTCTGCCGGACACTAAATTTACAGATGGCTGTCAACCCTACAATCCAGAGATAACAAACAAAGGCAAAGTTAGAGTTTAGGCCAGGAGTAATAAACAGAAGAGTAGGGTCAAACACAAACAGTCATTGTAGGTATATAACAGGCTAGAGGCAGTGTCAATATATAAACAGATACTCAGGCAATGAGTTAAAGACCTGGCTAGGTATGAATAGTAGGCCCTGATGACATCATCAGAAGCAGCCCAAGAGTAAGCAGTAAGCACTGTGTTGCATAGCAACGGAGCACAGCAACAGGAAGAAAAATGCTACTTTGCTGCAGCAATAGGGTATGGTCGTGGAGCAGGGACAGAGCGATACAAGATCCTGGGCAGGTATGCAACAGTTGATATATTTAGGCTATTGGATATGTCTGTTATTTAGGAATTAGTAAAGTCTGTTGTGTTCATGTTACGTTCTCTGTAACTTTTAATGACGTTTGCTACTTATATTAACATAAGAACTAATAGGGCATAGGGCATGCAGTGCTTTAACCTCTGTGAAAAGTTTGTGTGTTGCAGATGTTGTGATCTGTGACTACAACTCATCCTGGGAGGTACAGGATTCCACACACTGGTCAGTGGATGATGATAATGGATACAATTATCTGCTCAATAGGACTGTAGACAAAGACCTAATAAACGGCTTTCATTAACTAATGTAAGGATGAATACAGTTCTAATGGAAGAGTGTAAATCCTCCTGGCTTCCCACATCAGTGAAAGCAGTGAAAGTGCTTGAGATAAAGACAAACAGAAAGCTTTGAAAACAACTGTTACATTGGTTCTATATTCTCCAGCCCTGACTAATCTCCTCATTAACCTCCTCAATGTGTTCTTCTGTTCCTAACAACTACTGGAATCTGTATAAGGTCTCATAGTTTACACATCCAAGTCCTGATAAAGGACTACATACAAAGCTTGTAATACATTCCATTATTGTTCATGATTAAAGGTAACTTTTTTCTTTTTTTTTCCTTTTTTTCTTTTGCAAATATCCCAGTTTTTGTTTCCACTCAGACTACAAACATGACAATGTTTTGTGCTCTTTAAATAATGGCTCACAAATCTTATACATTAAGCCGAGCAATGAACGGAGATGGCCATATACAGATCTCTATTTTGTCCTAATATGGCAATTAGACCAAAAAAATGGAAGCACTTCTTGTTGGCCAGTAGTATCCAGTAGCACAAAAAGAAATGCTCCAATATTCCATTAATTTTTATTTCGTAGTAAAGGGAAGGATTGAACTCCATGGTCCATCTAGGGAAACCAGGGTTTTCTGAAACTTGGGATTCTTTGGCAGACAACTCCACTTTAAATGCAGTGAATGGTGAGTTAAAATGTTTTTGAAGGGGTCACTTATGGTAAAAAGTAGGAAACCCCTGATCTGGGGGATTGAGGACAGAAAGATGTTTAATGACTGCTTCTCATGCATGGGCGCAGGCTCTGACTGGCCCGCCAGAGTACCAAGGGGTCCTGCAGTGGGCCCAGTATCTGACACAATAATGGACTATAAGAGTCCAGTAGAAAACAATTTTATACAGAGATCTCGTTGAAGTCAATCACTAGCCACTAGGGTCTATTACTTATGGGTTGATTCATAATAACCTATTAGACCTTATTGATGATATGTTCTGTGTTTGCAATGATAACAACAAAGTTTATGATGAAATTAAAAGAGCACATCTACATATTCTGTATTGATGGAGGGTGGGCCCAAGAATAATTTCCTCTTGTGGTCCAAGGCACCCCAATCCAACATTGCATTGGCGTAACACATACTGGGATATATTTATACCTTATCAGGATAATCCTTTCACGATGCTTTAGAAAAATGATACCTAGAATCTGATTGGCTGCCATCGGGAGCACCTCATACCTCATTATTCTGACATTTCAGTCATATGTTTGTCATGGACTCAGTGCCTGTATTAACAATAAAGTATTTGTGATTTGGTTATGTATTTTATGTATTGTTATGCATATTCATACCCCTGCAGATTGTAGTGCACTGTCATTGCTAGACAGGAAGAGTTCCCAAAGGGATCAGAAGTGGTTTACCTGAAGTCAATGAATCATAGGTGAACTGCACCGGACCAAAGAGAAACTCTGATCATGAACACGCAGGTAATTTGGGCGATACAATAATTCTGAGCAATACATTTAGCATGTTAATCTGTAATTATAGTTTTTAAATAATTGCCTTTGGCCCAAAAGTTATATGAAATATAATGGCTTGCATTGTATGAAAAAGCCTTCAGGTGCATATTAAAAATTTGGAAAAAGTTTTTATTATTTTAGATCAGTGCTGAGATAGGATTACATGACATAACAGATTCAAAGCCTGTGCGATTCTGACATCAATGACTGTACCGATTTCTGTCAGGTGCAGTGTTGTGTGGATCCAGATCACCATATACATCAATATCTACCTGCTGCCTGACTTATAGAGAGGCAGATATTTGTGTATATGTGTGATCATTTATGTATTTAATGATCTTAAGCCACACAGTTGAGATGTATCAATACTAACATACCATATGAGCAGTGTTCCAGTCTTTCCCTCAGTGCAGCGTGCGTCATATGCATTAATAGATATATTGAGCATTGCAGAAGAAATACACAAAGACAAACGTATAACTATAATTAGGTTGGCTTGTACCCTATGCTGGGAGGAACAAGAAGGAACAGCAAAACCAAGTAAGTGTTGGTGCTGACGCGTTTCACTGTGTGATGTATTGATTTGTGTAGAATGTTTGTATGTGTTCTGCATGTTGCTGTCTCACCTCTGAGTGAACTCCCCATACACTGCTCTGCACTGACTATAGAGCCCCTTGCTTCTCTGCGGTTCCCTCCAAAGTGTTTGCTTTGGCAGCTTCCAAGTGAGTACAAACATTTCTTCCAAGCAGATCAATCACTTTGGCACCAGGATAGAAACACAAAATGCTGTGGCAATATGAAACAGGTCTGAAATAAACCATGTGTGTCACTGACCCAGCAGCATGTACCAGACAAATGCAAGGAAAATACAGGTTCCTGCTATATGAAAGAAGACTTTGTACAGCAGAAGTCAATGTAAACACGTATGACATTATACAAATCCTTTATTCGGATTGTGGTAGAGCTGTAGAGAGAATTTATACTTTTATTGTTCCCTTACCCAGACGACAGAGGATGCAGAGGTAGCAGTCACACCCGGGCCCCCTCAACAGGTACCACTGCCACATAGGAGGACACCAGCATTGTTAATGGCACATGGCAGGTGGGGGACCAGATTTAGCATTGGGGCCCAGGAGTTACACGTTACACCTCTGGCAGAGGAGCTTACAATCTAGTAACCTTGGCACAATCATATGCATGTTAGGTAATTGGAAACTCATATTATACTATCTAGCAATCCCCCTCTTGCAAACGTAGACAAGGGTGGGCAAAGTAAACAGATAAGGATAGGTAGATGGAGATAGAAAGATATATGAAGATAGATAAATAGATAAATATGAGATAGATAGATAGATAGATAGATAGATAGATAGATAGATAGATAGATAGATAGATAGATAGACAGATGGATGGATAGATAAATAAATAGATTTTCCACGTCTTCACAATATTTGCATAGCCTTCCTTCAAAACCAAGTCCAAGAGCGACCCTTTGGGTCCACCCCCTTATGGTATTTTTGTGGGCAAAGTAGATAGATAGATAGATATATGATAGCGAGAGAGAGAGAGAGAGAGAGAGAGAGAGAGAGAGAGAGAGAGAGAAAGATAATAATAGATAGATAGATAGATAGATAGATGGATAAAGATATAAATAATAGATAGATAGATAGATAGATAGATAGATAGATAGATAGATAGATAGATAGATAGATAGATAGATAGATAGATAGATAGATAGATAGATAGATGATAGATAAAGATATAAATAATAGATAGGTAGATAATTGATAAATAGATAGAAAGAGTTTCTAAGTCTTTTCAATGTTTGCATGGCTTTTCTCCAAAACCAAGTCCAAGATCGACCTATTGTGTCCACCCCCAGGATTATGATATTTTTGTTTTAGTTAGTAAAGTCTCGGAGTTCTTGCTGGCTTACTTTATAAGTCTTATTTACAAAGCGTGTCATTACAATTTGAAGTGACAGCAAACGGAAGTGTCTAGCCCTGGGATCTGATATTGCCTCTAATGTTATCCCTGTGTGTTCTGTGTGCTAATAATTTTTGTTTTGCTTCTAAATAATTTGGGGTTTATTTTGCTATGGTGCTATATGAGTTATTGAAGATGATGATGAGGACTGTGTTCCTCAATAGACCTGCTGTCCTGGGAAATACGGTGCGCATCACACTGTAGTTAAATGGGGGTACATGAATATTAGCAACTGTGTTCTGTCGTGGAAGTCAATGGCTCAAAATATATTAGACTGAAATTTAGACGAGTCCAACAGACTCTCAGGCCAGGCACTTTATCCAGCATCCTAATCAGGATATTTCATACCGATATATATCGAGAGAGGAGAAGAAAACACACAGACGCTGCTGATATGCTCAAAATACTCCTCTGGAGGTTTATTTCCAAACTCAAACTATAATACTATCATTCAGAAGGGGTATAGGCTTGAGGTTAACCAATCAGAGACAATGTGACAATAATTCTTATTCAGCCAATTACAGACATACGATACATTCCAGATACATCATTATAATTCTTCACACATCAGGTTTGCAGGTGGTTTAATCTCTCTTGGCTAGAATGTTCCTATAAGATGGGGGAGGCACTCCCACAAGCATATTTGCCACCCTCCCATCTCACTCCCTGTGCCTTTTCTGCAAGCTTCGTATGGGAGCCAAGGTCAAAGATAAAACATACAAAATCAACATTACAGGCGTTAAAGGAACAATGTCTTTCTTATTCACTACAAAAGAACCAAGATGGGAACTCCAGACAAGATGGCTGCTGCACGAAACGAAATAATTTAAACATTATTTTAATCACTTTCACATAATACATATCTTAGTAATTCGGCATCCTGCTTGATAATTCACAATGTAATTTCATACAGAGAATATAAGCAAATAAACCATTATCACAGTTCTATTGGGTAGAATTGTTTTCTATCGTGTTAGGCACAGTACATCCAACCACACTGGCTTATGTGCATTCACAGACACCAAGAGACACATCACTTTAAACGGCCTTGGTCAAGACAAGAACTCTGTTCTTCAGTGCAGTCCATACATGTTAATGCATTACTGATAATGTGACTTTCAGCAAAGCAAAAATCTGTCCTACAGACAGTAACCAAAGTACTAGACATGATACATCTACGATCACATTATTTCTTCCACTAAAGAGAAATATTCCCCACAATACAGTCATCGTGGTAACACAATGAATAAACAGCACACAGTTATAATACAGTTCTTGTTCTCTTCTGAATATTCATAAGACAGTAGTATGAATGTGACTGGGATTAACTCGCTGACTGTACTAATTTAGAATTGCGTCCCCTTCTAAGTTTTCCCTGCAGAGTGGCGCTCCCGCCTACACGCCTGTGCAGGGGACTGCAGCTGGCCCCATTCATTGTTATGAGATGCGCTGCAGTTCCCTGCACAGTGGGTAACAGGTAATGTTGCGGTGCAGGGAAAAACAATGAAGAGGCCGCAACACTAAATCGTTGCTACAGCCCCTTCATTCTCAGGCTTAGTGGGGGTCCCAGAAATCATGAAGTGATGGCATATCCTAACGATAGTCCATCATTTTTTAAGATTGAGTTGCCCTTTTTGTGTGTCAACATGCTTAGGACACACAGACACTCTGACACTTTTACGTAATATACTGTACATCCAGGGGCGTAACTAGGAAAGACTGGGCCCCATAGCAAACTTTTGACTGGGGCCCCCCCCCCTTGTAGATAGTGCCTTTTTTACAGCCCCCCCTGTAGATAACGCCATACAGCCCCCTCTGTAGATAGTGCCATACAGTCCCCCCTGTAGATAACGCCATACAGCCCCCCTGTAGATAACGCCATACAGCCCCCTCTGTAGATAACGTCATACAGCCCCCTCTGTAGATAGCGCCATACAGTCCCCCCTGTAGATAACGCCATACAGCCCCCTCTGTAGATATCTACAAAGGGGGCTGTATGGCGTTATCTACAGGGGGGGCTGTATGGCGCCATCTACAGAGGGGGCTATATGGCGCTATCTACAGGGGGATGTATGGCGTTATCTACAGGGGGCCTGTATGACGCTAGCCACAGGGGGACTGTATGGCGTTATCTACAGAGGGGGCTGTATGGCGCTATCCACAGGGGGGCTGTATGGCGTTCTCTACAGAGGGTGCTGTATGGCGTTATAACGCCATACAGCCCCTCCCCTGTAGGGAACCCCATACAGCCCCGCCCTGTAGGGAACGCCTTACAACCCCCCCTGTAGGGAATGCCATAAGCCCCCCCTGTAGGGAACGCCATACAGCCCCCCTGTAGGGAACGCCATACAGCCCTCCCTGTAGGGAACGCCTTACAGCCCCCCCCTGTAGGGAACGACATACAGCGTCCCCAACCCCCCTAGGGGATACATGTGTGATCGCTGGCAGCGATAGGGAGAACGGGGGACTGAAAGTCCCCTGAAGTTCTCCATGACTAACCTCTGACTTCCGGCGTCTGCGCAGCTCAATAAAAATGAAAGGAGCGCTGGTCACGCATGCGCACAAGCGTGACCGGCGCTCCATTAATTTCTACGGAACTGCCGACACAGACCCCGGAAGTCCAAGGTTTGTGATGAGAACTTCAGGGGACTTTCAGTCCCCCATTCTCCCTATCAATGCCAGCGATCACACATGTATCCCCCATCCTGTGGATAGGGAATACATGTCTTTTGTTTAATGGCAGAGCGGGGAGATACCTCCCTTCTCTGCCGTAGTGTTCAGTGGCGTCGCGCTGTAGCAGCCATAGTGGCTGCTAGCGGAGCCTCCGGCCATGGTGGGGGCCCGTGCCGGCGGGCGACACGGGCCCCCTCATGCCGCTATGGCTGCTATAGCGGTAGTTACGCCACTGTGTACATCTATGTCCAGACTTCGGTTGTGTAATGAGCAAAGCAATTATGATGGACTTGGCAAACTTAACCCAAATGACCAGACTTGTAAATTTAATGGCAAAAAAAATCAGCTCCTGAACATGTGATTGAACGATTTGAGAACAGAGGATCTCAGCCAGCCATTAAAACAAAAAGCTTCTTAGAAAAACAAACGCTTTCTCAGATAATGCTTTGATTAGCTTAAGAGTTTTCAATTTCATTGTTTCAAGAATAATAATCAATGTTCAGACGGAGCAGATGATCCAGAGCCATGGAGAAAATAGCAGATCACATTAAGAAATGAATTAAGGGCAGATGCAACATTTAAGCTTCTGGTTTGCGGATTTGCGGACCACACAAAAGATGTAATTAGTTCTTCTATCAGTCTATCAGGTTATGGAATAGCGGCGAAGCTTCCAGGAAACATAGGAAATCATGACTTTATCAAACTAATTGCACTTGACTCCATCTCAAAGTCTGGATCCAAATGTAAAATCAGAAGAATTTTTACTACAATTAGAACGATTTTCCAATAGGAAGATGAATGTGATTGTAGTAAAATATCTTTGAGTGTGGAGGGCTTAAAGACATCATGTCCAAATCTTTTTTCCTTTCCATATTAACCTTAAGGGGGTTGACCGGACATGTTTTATTGATGGCCTATCCTTAGGAGAGGTCATCAATATGAGATTGGTTGGAGTACGACTTTCGGGACCCCTGCCGATCAGCTGACTGAAGGGCCTCTTCAGTGTTTACCAGGCACATTGCCGTACACATCGGTAGCGGCTGTGCCTGGGATTGCAGCTCAGTCACATTCACTTCAATAAGACCGGAACTGAGATCCTAGTCACAGCTGCTCCGGATGTGTACGGCGCTGTGCCTGTAAACTGGGAAAAGGCAGCAATGACGAACACCGCAGCCCCATCAATCAGCTGATCGGCGGGGATCCCGGGTGTCAGAACCCCACCGATCTCATATAAATGACCTATACTAAAGATAGGTGATCAATAAAAAATGTCCGGACAATCCCTTTAACATTTGGGATGGAATCACATATGCAATTTGATGCAAGTTTTGGCGCAGTGTTTTTTTTTAACCAAAGCCGTTAGTGGATATAAATGTGAGAAGTATAGAGGAAAGCCTGACAATTCTCTCTTTTGTATCCACTCCTGGCTTTGACTAAAAAAAATTGCATCAAAAACTGCATCAAAACTGAATGTGTAATTATGTGAATCCAGTTTTAAAGGGCCAGGGGTATTTTGGACCAAACCAATTTTGTTGGAAAGCGGCAATTCACTGGTATTAGCGCCACTAAATGCTTGTCACAGTGAGCAAGTAGAAATGAAGGGGAAGCAACGCTTGTACGAGTACTGCACTCTCTTCAAAACAGCTGATCGGCAAAGGTCCCGGAAGTCGGACCCCGACCCATCAGGTATTGATGGCCTATCCTAAGGATAGGCCATCAATTGTTGCTGGCTGGAAAACACGTTTAAAACCCCATTCACTAACATCGTACTGTACTTTCCGTTTCCGAAATTCTGCAACAAACACGAGATGTGTGAACATAGCCTGAGGAGATTAGAAGTTTTCAAATGTTCAGTCTACCTAGTTGTATGTAACCTCTTTTTCTTTTTGTAAAAGCTGTATTTTAGATACAAACATATATTCCAGGATAGGCATATTACATCGAAAATGTTTGAACAAAAATATGATTAAGGACCTGTTCACATCAGCGCCAGCCTTCCGTTCATCGGTTCCGTTAGAACTTTTGTCGGAGGAACCGATGAACGGAAAAGCAAACGGAAACCATAACTTCCATTTGCATTACCATTGTTTTCAATGGTAATACTTTATTTGCAATTGGTTTCCATTTGTCTCAGTTTTGTAAGGTTTCCTTTTTTTTGTGGAAACAATAGCGCAGTCGACTACACCATTGTTTCCGCAAAAAAACCTAAAACCTTACGGAACGGAAACAAACGGAAACCAATTGCAATGGAAGCTTTACCATTGAAATCACTGTTAATGCAAACGAAAGCTATGGTTTCCGTTTGGGTTTCCGTTCATTGGTTCCTCTGACGGAAAGGTCTAAAGGAACCGATGAACGGAAGGCTGATGCTGATGTGAACACTTTTTTTTTAATACTTTTGTATATAATGCACCAAACACCATAAATGAAATGAAACATTTAATGCACAGGTTATTTCAACTAAAACAATATCAAATCTAAAAATGTTTTTATACTTTTTTGTTTTTTTTCCCTACTTTATTATTCATTCATATTTACTTCTGCTTTTACTTTCATAATAGATGCTTTATTTATCGTTTTTTTATACTTTACTCAAGGCTAAGGGCATGACCACACGTAGCGGAATTGCTCTTGAATTCCGCTGCGGACAGTCCGCAGCGGAAATCCGCAGCGTACACGTTTTTCCATTGCCTTCCACAGCTTTGTGGTTGGGTTAGTTTACACGTTGCGGACAATTCCACTGCGTAGCATAGGCTGCGGAGCGGAATTTGGTGTCCGCAGCATACAATGGTTGTTGCGGACGTGTAGCGGACTTGTTGCGGACTCATTGCGGAATTTCTCCATTGACTTCAATGGAGAGTCAAAATTCCGCAATGAAGTCCGCAGATGTTATGTAGATGTTATGTGTGCTGCGGAGCGTATTGGTTTTACTACCATGACATTTCTTCATTCTGGCTGGACCTATGTATTTCTAGGTCTACAGCCAGACTGAGGAAGTCAATGGGGCTCCCGTAATTATGGGTGACTACGTGTGTGCACCCATAATTACGGGTGACTACGTGTGTGCACCCGTAATTACGGGAGCGTTGCTAGGCGACGTCAATAAATAGTCACTGTCCAGGGTGCTGAAAGAGTTAAGCGATCGGCAATAACTGTTTCTGCACCCTGGACAGTGACTACCGATCACAATATACATCAACCTGTAAAAAAAATAGAAGTTCATACTTACCGATAACTCCCTGCTTCTTCCTCCAGTCCGGCTTCTCAGGATGACATTTTAGTCTAAGTGACGGCTGCAGCCAATAACAGGCTGCAGCGGTCACATGGACTGCCGCGTCATCCAGGGAGGTCGGGCTGGATGCCGAAAGAGGGACGCGTCACCAAGACAACGGCCGGTAAGTATGAAATTCTTTTACTTTCACTAGGGAAAGGGCTGTCCCTTCTCTCTATCCTGCACTGATAGAGAGAAGGGAAGTACTTTCACCTCAATACGCAACGGCTAGTTCGCATCAATTTAATGCCCATTTTGGGCAGAGCCGCAACAGAATCTGCAACGCAGATTCTGTGTGGCATTGATTCGGACAGTTGCGGAAGAAATACGCCACGTCTGGGCATGCCCTAAGGCTTTGTTCACATCTGCACTTGGGCTCAGTTCCGACGTTCCGTCTGAGCTTTCTGTCGCAATGGAGCCCTGACAGACACAAATGGAAACCATAGGTTTCCGTTTCCATTACCATTGATTTCAATGGTGATGGATCCGGTGTCAGTGGTTTCCATTTGTCTCTGTTGTGCAAGGGTTCTGTCATATTGACGGAATCAATAGCGTAGTCGACTACGCTATTGAAGCCGTCAACGCTATTGACACCATCAAAACGACCGAACGCTTGCACAACGGAGACAAACGGAAACCATTGTCACCGGATCCGTCACCATTGAAATCAATTCTGATGGAAACGCAAACCTTGGTTTCCCTTTGTGTCTGTCAGGGCTCAATTCCGACGGAAAGCTCAGATGGAATGTCGGAACTGAGCCCTAGCGCAGATGTGAATGAAGCCTTAGCCTCAGGGTATGTTCACACGCTTAACAAAATACGGAGCTGTTTTCAAGCAAAAACAGCTCCTGATTTACAGCAGTTTTTGAAGCAACTAGCGTTTATTGCAGCATTTTTTACAGTCGTTTTTGGAGCTGTTTTTCTACTGAGTCAATGAAAAAGGGCTCCAAAAACGGCTCAAGAAGTGACATGCACTTCTTTTTACGAGGCCCTTTTTTACACAGCCGTTTTTAAAAATGGCCGCGTAAAAAACACCCGTGGGAACGGAACGCCGTTTTTCCCATTGAAATCAATGGGCAGATGTTTGAAGGCGTTCAGCCCCCCGCATTCGTAGAAAAATAGCCCATGTGGACAAACCCTTAGAGTATGGTCAAAAATTTCGTTTTTTACATCCTACCTTGCGGATTTTTGCTGCAATTTTTTTTCTATGACTTGAAAATGTGAAAATCCATAGCTGAAATGCCACATGTGTACATACTTCAAAAATGAGGCCCGTTTTTCACATGAGAGGGTGTCTGATTTGCTTCCTGCAAAAATTGGCAGTTTTTCATGCATACGACTGTCCGTGTTGCGTTAGTGGGGTTTCTGTGTGTCATGCGTTTTTCTCGTCCATGCTTCTTCTTAGCAAGCTCTTCCTGGTTTTACTTTTATTTTTTCTCTGCATTTCTTTAGCAATTGATGCCTTAAAAATGGATAGCACACGGATGTCGTCCGTGTGCTTTCAGTTTTTTTCGCACACCCATAGACTTCAGTGGGCGAGTCTGATCTGCAAAAACGGACCAAAATAGGACATGCGGTGAGTTTCACGCAACGGACACACGCTCCGTGAAAAAACCAAGATGTGTGAATAGCCCTATTTAATTGCATTGGTCAGTGTGCTGTAAGTCATTTAAACAGAAAGCACACAGATGTGAAATACGTCCTTGTGAATAAGGCCAGGATCACACACGTAGTTTGATGCAGTTTTGGTGCAGTTTTTCATCAATCTTTTCTTTATAATTTTACTTCCTCTTGGATACACTTCTGGCTTTGGCGAAAAAAACTGAGCCATGAACTGCAGAAAAACCTAGTTCACACGGAGGAATTTGAAGGAATAAAAAATCAGATTTTGACCTGAGGGCCAATTGAGGGCCGCGGGCAAAAAAAAACGCTGCAAAAAACGCTTTTTCTGCCTCTCATTGATTACAGAGGCAGGACAGCGGCAAGAATGAACTTGCCACTTTTTTTTCCCACGGGCAGCCGTGGCTGAAGAAAAAACCGCCTCCGCCTCCTATTGAAATCAATGGGATACGGTTTTGGACGTTTTTTGAAGCTCATTCTAACGTGGTTTCTGTGTCAAAATCAGCGCTGAAAAACTCTGTGTGAACTGGCCTAAGAGTATGTTCACACGTGGCAGGAATATTACAGAAATTTCTGCAGCTGAAAATTAGTTCTATACATCCTCATAGGGTCCTTTCTGTGCATTAATTCTGCAAGCCCCATTAACATGAATGGGACAGTCGCAGATATTGCTAATAAACAAATCTGCTGCATATGAATTCAACCGCAATTTCACACACCAAGATTGGTCCTTACTTTTTATTTCTCATTAGGGCACGTTCAGACGTGGCAGAATTTCTGTGGTATTCTGTTACGTACAGTCCGCAGTGGAAATCCACAGCAGACTTTTTTTTCCTTTACTTTCTATGGCTTTTTGGGTAACTTAGTGAAGATGTTGCATAAAAAGTCGTTACGGAAAATAGGCTGCGGTGCAGAATTTTAATTCCGCAGCATGCATTGCTGCTAGCGGAGAAGCAGTGGATTTTCACTACGAATTTCAGCCTTTGCCATGCAAAGGCTGAAATCTGCAGCAAGTCTGCTGTGAAATCCATAATATCTGAACCAACCGTCAAATATGCAAATGTTGCTGCAGATTCGTTGCGTAATTGCAGCAAATTTGCAGCAAAATCAGCAACATGCCCTTATAGTACATAAAAAAAAAACAAAGCTATGCTACACGTCGCTACCCCCAAAAAACATATATATAATCCTCAATATGGGAGAGAAGAGACCTCAAAATTATTACATTTATAGCTAATTTTTGTAATCTAATGTTGTCGTAATAAATGTCCTTATTATGCCCACATTAAAATACAAAAATTGGCTATTAATTAAATGTTTCTTAAGTCTCTTATCTCTGCATACTATATATACAGATCAAATCTAATAGAACATATTACTAGGTCTGATACCTCATCAGGGTACATTATCCAATGACTGGTTGTGAGGAGTTCGCCTGTGGTATAGGTGGTAATAGGGAACACTGTTAGCTGGCTGTATTTATAAAACACTGGCACATTCTGCCATGGTTATATCCACAGATGAAGAACAATACCCGTGTGTATCCCCAATGTACAGTACACGTGTGAGGAGTTTAATAATTTCTTTCAGAAATTTGTTACAGACTTTTCCTCCCGGTGAAAGACATGGACTAAATCCACTAATTCTATCACCCGTCCAATGCACAAATAAGTTACTCTGTACTTTTCATCAGGGGGGAAAATGACCAGGCCCAGCCAAAAATGATACAGATTACGAAGTGAAGCCTTTATATAGTGATTCTTCCATAAGCTCCTCTTTATTAACTGCCCCAAAGGAAGAGAATTACTGCTGCTGTGGTGGTCTAGCTCCATCCCCTGCACACATGCTAAACAGATTAACATGCTTAGCCTGACCTGCTCCTCACAAAGCCAGGATAGAGTTTCCCCATCACCATGTGGAAATTAACCTGTAAGTGTCAATGGTCAGCTGTAGAGAAGGAGATCCAGCACTGTGCCAGCAATGTAAACAGCCCGGCCCAGGCTTTGTTACTCTTGGCCTTCCCTCCCCAAGAACATGAGGCTAAATATTTATTAGAAGCGATTTGGTTCTTGTACTGAACTGAGGCACATTTCTTAGGCACTTTATTTGATTATTCTTGGCACAGGCCTGTCTTCTTTAGACTGGAAAACTTAGGCAGGAGTTTATTTTATAAGAGAGTAGGGAGGGGGGTGAGAGGGAAAGTTCGAGGGGAGGGGAATGATAGGGAGAGATATACTGTAAGGAGAGAGGAAGGGAGCAGACGGATGAGGACAGCAGAGAAGAGAGGTGGTAAAAGGAGGAGGGAGAGAGTAAAGGCAGAGGGGCATATATCAGCACTGTTATAAACATTATTACGTGGAAGACAGATGATACGAGAAAAGCTGATTATAGACATAACCATTTAAAAAAAACAAAAAAGCAAACATTATATAATTTAATATTTCTTTGACTAGCAAATTATTGAGCAGTAAATAACCGAATGTCCCCTAATTGTCCCCTAAATGGAACAAATACAAAGCATCAGTATATAACCGGGAGAGGGAATCAGAAGTAGGATGTTGTCCTGTAATATTATAACCAGGGCAATATTGTGTACGGAACCCGATCTTAGGGTTGTGTTCTATACTGTATACTTCTATACGATATGTGTGAATGTGTTTTCATAAATTAATTGGATGTGATCATCGTTTATAATATTGTAGGTTCCATGTAAACAGAGATATGTGGTAGCAAAATATGTATAGTAGTGTTTAAAAAGAATATAGATAAAGAACAATAAAATGAATGTATATCTTAATAATAAATTCTATTATTATTATTTTTAATAATACCAATACAAAGGAAATAGCAATACATAATAATAATAATAATAATAATGTTTATGTCATACATCATATTAATAATACAGAACATTATAAATAATATCAAAATATAACAATATCACAGTAATAATATCAGCAACAAAATAAATTATAATACAAGATAATAATCACGATAATAATAATTTATGAACATAAAACATATTATTCTTTTTCTTTTAAACAGTACAAATTGTATTTAAACTTTTTTTTATATAAACTAAAATAATTAATGTATTCATTTCCTGAACACATTATTCATGTTTATGATTTTTTTTTTACAGATAGATTGCATTTTCTTTTCATTATTTTGTACTTCTACATGTAAGAGAATGCTCCTAGGTAATGTGGAGCACAACACGTGTCACGTGTCAGCAGTGTCATTTGTGATGCCCTTTATTCTATAAACAATATAAAACTAAATTTATAAAACTGCAGAATGAAGACGGGTTGGCCTTTTTTTCAGGTGTTTCTCTTCATAAGCTTCTCAACAGAACTTCAATTACGCCTGTAAAAAACCATTTACAAATACAAATGCTACAAAAAAACATCACTTTTTGAAAGCAACCTTAGACTATTTTTTACTTTTTTGTGATCAGAAATGGAGAGAAATCTGTATGACAGCTTTAGGGAAAAAATTCCATACATATATTTATACATACGTCTACAAATATCGACTGCTTAGCCACGTCCTCTTTGATAACTTCTGAGTGTGTCACCATCTAAGGTAAAAAATAAAGTAATAATACAAACTGTTCACCATCTTCTCTGATACATGAGCCCCATGTTCTATTCATATCAGGGCAGAGACTGTGATAATACTTATCTTACTATAATGTATAATTCGTTTCTTTATCATGATTTTAGAATTATTATTATTTATTACCATAGGAAACTTGAACTTTTGCAGAGTAATGGGTGACATATAGCATCATATGACGTACTCAGACTCATTACACTGGGTCGTTGAGTCTATGTGTATCCAGTATAATGATTTCTAAGGTACGTTCACACGGCTTATTTTCAGTTGACTTTACGCTCCGAAATACACCTGAAATACGGCTGCAAAGAAATACACTGTATAGTTCATATGAGGCATATTTTCACACCGCTGAATTAAAAATTCTTCGTTTAAATACGCTTTGTAGTAAAGAAGTGACATGTCACTTCTTCAAGTGTTTTACAAGCTGATGTTTCCCATTTGTCATTGACACTCCAAATAATGCTTTGCAAATACGCCTCAAAATATGCTTAAAAACACTGGCAAAAACACAATCAGCTACAAAAACCCTGAATTCAGAGGCTGGTTTCTCTTGAAATCAGCCTCGTATTTTTCAGCCTGAATATATGCCATGTGAACATAGCCTTAGGGCACATTCACACGTGGCGGAATTGCTGTTGAATTCCGCTGCAGACAGTCCGCAGTGGAATTCTGCAGAAGCCGTTTTTTACATTTGTTTCTATACATTTTTAGGAAACTTAGTTCAGACGTTGCAGAAAATAACTGTGCGGAAACGAGGCTGCGGTGCCGAATTTTTACTCCACAGCATGCTCATTACATTGCGGAGAAGAAGTGGAATTTCACTGCAAATGAAATGCAAAAACTGAAATCTGTGGCAAATCCGCTGTGATATCTGCAACGTCTGAATTACTTGTCAAATATGAAAACGTTGGTGCAGATTCATTACGTAATTGCCCCAAATCTGCACCAACATTTGCAGCGGAAAAATTCTGCCACGTCTGAACGTGCCCTCAGGGTATCCTTCAGTTTTGCTCTCAGGTATGGTGTGACTACCTGACCATAATAAATGGGATCTAGCTTGCTACAAGCCACAGCTAAAACCTATGATATATGACATAGCGTTATAATATAATGAGGGTAGGATGTGTCATTCATCTCTGCTTTTCAGACACTAATGGAGTTTCTCTCGGCATAGCACACATACCACATAATACATTGTCCAGTGCATTGGACAAATAAAGCTTTTGAGTGTTGAGTTGGTTTTAGATGGGAAGATTCCCTTCCAACCAGTGTTACAATATTTTTCCTGGTCATAAAAGGGGTGTATATTGAAAGATATTTGCAGCAATGGATATTTCTATGTGGAAAATCAATCTTACATATCATTTAAGGGGAATGCTGCTCATGTATAGCTCATATCTGAATTAGGAGAAGTTCACACGTGGCAGATTTGTTGCAGGAATCTCTGTCCAATTTATCTGAATTGGGTTTGCAGAAATCCATGCATATGCTTCAGATACAACCCCATTTACATGTTTGGAAATTATTTTCAGTCGCAAAAACTCCTGCCACAAATCTGCCTCGTGTGAACAAACACTAAATGCTTCAATCTGATTAATTAGCAATGACAGAATCATTTTTAAGCTCTATACTTGTTTTAACCAAGAGAACTAATTTCTATCCGTTGAATAATATCATAAATATACAGCATGATGATTAGCATTTTTAATTGTTTGTACGGTCGGATTATTAATAATCAGCATTAGGTCTATAACCAGATTTTATCTCTTGGGATCATTATCAACTTCACAGCATTTCTTTGTTGTGCTTTTTTAGGTATATTTGTTGTCACAACTGATTTTGTTCTGATGAAAAATAAATAAATAATAATAATAATTTAGTGTTTATCAGATTTCCAAATATGGTTATCATAATTACAATTTTATTATTTTATTCTATTAAACATATTACCGGATGTAGTGAAATCAATGTTCCTGGTGATTATACACAATAATTCATAAAAGGAAATGCCACATCCCAAGGCTATATAGATAGTGGCGCTAGTGTACAGAGTATACAGTAACTTGTTGTTCTACAGCAGCTTGTGACCCTATGTTCCTTGGACATCATCTATGATATATGGCAGTGTCAAGGTATATTCACATGCGAGAAATTTGTTGCAGAAATTTCTTCGACCTTTTCCATACCTCTTAATGGAGTTTGTAAAAATCTATGTACATTCTGCTGATGCAATCCCATTCACATAATTGGTGCTGAACGTATTTTAAAAAGACTTGCATCCTTTTTAATGGTCTTACTGTGCGTCATGTTTCCATGACAACAGCGCACTGGTCTGACATTTTTGCGTGGTATAACGATTCAATCTTTTAATAATTGAAAAACATATATACCATACATGTTTTTTGTTCAGGTATATTGTTTGATATATGTATATATATATATATATATATATACACATATAGTTTCATTTTAATTTTATTCTTATATTCCATGTCCAAATCTTATCATTGTTTTAAAATACTATTTCTAATTTGTATTATTTTATGAACATCTATTCTAACGGTCTTTTATATTATTGTTAATAATGTGTTTTTAAATGTCTAAACTCTCGCCAAAATTTTTTTGCCGTAACCTGCGCTTTCATTGTTGACCTATAATCTAACCCGGTAGTAATTTTGACTACCGACCTGAGATAGGGGCTATATAATTGCCGAGACTTCTCTGTTTGAATTCACTTGTACTTGACCTGACGAAGGAGCCGGTACGGCTTCGAAACACATATAGTGCTGTTGTTTTATGTACAATAAAAGTGGTTTTCAAACATAGCTGTGCCCTTGGATTTTCCGTCCCTTCTCACCCCTTATCTTCTGGATCTATACAGCGGAGTTTGCTTCTAATCTCCGGATCAGGAACTGGGCTGCAACTACCTTACAAGTGGAACTTGGACACGCATTTTTGGATGTTATGCTCCTAGCATAACACAATCAGGTCAGCACAACTGACCACCTCTTTCCTCCCCGTATTCCTACAGGTTCATGCACGATGTACGCTTTGTTTCTCTCTTTTCTTTTCATGGCGTGATTCACATAATTGGAACATATATGCTTTTTCTATAGATGCAGACCATGTTTATAAGTATTAAAATCTCTGAATTGCCATAGTTAATATTCACACAGCGCATTTCGACACTGGGTGGGCCAAGTTTTGCTTCTACATAACCTGTCTGCATTCAGTATATGCTGACTTCAAACATTGTATGTTTGCAATAGGCACTATAAAAAAAAACCCAGCTGTGGATATTGTTTAAAGAAAAAAGGTAAAAAAATTATATTGGACGATGTAAGTAACAGATTAATACACAAACAGAAAGGGGATAGGTGTCCCTTAAATGTAAGCAATCCGTGCTTTTTATTATAGACACATATCAGAAAATGGTCCTTATTGACAGCCAGTTAACACATGACGTTAATGTGATATGTAGCAGCTAGGGGGCGCACTGAGCGTGAAAGTTGTTCTTTTATCAACTCACAAGCTAGCACACACGCAGAATTGTCAAAAAGAACAACACACAGCTAAAAATAATACAGACAGACATCAGGCTAAATTCAGTTTCATCACATACTAGTCTAATAGTTCCTATGGGGGTTTCAGAGGCCTGTTTGGAAAAAAATGACAGCTCTTTAGCTTTTGCTACATCTGTTTTACTACTTGTGGAGAACAGAATACATGGAATGAAATTCTGTCCAAAGAGAAAACTGACCAGAAATTGCATTGTCTATGAGAAGTTATTGATCACAGTGGCAATCAGAAGGACTTGATATAGTGCAAAAAGGTTTTATAATATTTTCAATAGGATCATTGCTTTTTTTTTTTTAATAGGCTGTGTACTCCACTACAGCATCCAAATATACTGCTCTTGTTTCTTCTCTACTTAGTGTTTTCTTTTATATCTTAGATTCTATCCCTTTGTCATTTGTACTTTTCTTTTGATTTGCCCTGTTGCTCATATACAAAATCGAATAATGGTACCCAATCTTTAACTATAAAGAGAAAGAGTCCAGTGGGCGGTTCTACACAGTGAGTGACAGTTATCTTTGTATGCACTCAATCATTGAGTGAGACTTTCCACTTGACAGGTTCTGACAGATGATATTACACTGCAATAAAGAAGTACTGTATCCTGTGATCGCACTTTCAAGTCCCTTAATGGGACTAAAAAAATAATTAAGTAGGGATTGTCCAAAAAACGAAATTATTTTTAAGTAAAAAAAACTAAAATAAATTTTTCCCATTAAAAATACACTTATAGTGAAAATAGTGAAAAAAAAAAAAAAAGATATTTTGTATTATTGCATTTAATATTGCATGCCAGGTACAATAAAGTTCACCGCACAGTGAACGATATAAAAAAATTCCCCCAAAAATTATAGTGGAATTGCTGTTTTTTTCCATTAACACCTTAATCAATAAGATATATGTATCCCAAAATTGGACTATTGAAAAAAATAACTTCCCGCAGAAAACAAGCCCTCATATAGCTAAGTCGACAAAAAAATAAAAAAGCTATGGCTCTCAGATTGCGATGATGCAAAAAGCTTTCCATATTTGGTATCACCGTAAACGTAATGACCTGCAGAATAACGTTTAAATGTTATTTATACATAACGATGAAAGCTGTGAAGAAAATATGACAAAAGCAATGACGGAATTGCTGCCCCCCATTTTTTACCTTCAAGGGGTTAATTGCTTATCCCGTACTAATCCCGACAGACTGAATTAGAATGCATAGCTCTTTCACAATTCTGCAATTTGGCATGAAACAATCACGCATTAGGACAGTGCAGAAAAGATAGTTGTTCCTGCATCAGATTACTGTACAGCCTGATGTAAAGATTACACTTCCCTGAATTCAAATCACCAGAACAAACTCTTTTCAGACATTGAGCCAGCAAGAATGTTTGGAGAGTTGAGCTCTGAAGTCTGCAGAATTGGTATGGTCTCCACGTCTTTTTTCTCTATACTCCTTGTTCTGGAGAAAATTTATGGGGTTCTAAAACGGCCAAAATTCATGTAAAGAAACATTCTATGAATAAAAAAAAACAACATTTTCCTAGTCACAACTGTGTGGAGAAAAGAGAAGTCAGAAAAATTAACAAAAAACACCATGTCTAAACCCAGCCTTAAAGAGCAAATCTAGTCAGAAACATATTTTATCAATGACACATAGTAGATTACATTAGTCTATGATCTTGGACCACCACTGATTTCGAATGAAAGGACTTTAAAGAGTGCTATACCCTCTTTGGTATTGCTTAGAGATTTCTAAAACTATGACAGACGACCATTCACTATCGTGGGCTATAAGCTACAAAGGACCTGCAGAATCTAAAATTTCGGGATATGACCAATGTTGGCTAGACTCAGGCAGGTGAGATGAGATCACTGCATTGGCCCACCTGCACCGGGGTCTGTTCTCGGCGTCTGTTAGGCTGCAGTGGCTATTATTGAGTGGGGGCCACTATGGGGAACAATTTCTTTGTGGGGTGCACTATTACTTTGTGTGGCACTGTTACTGAGGGGAGGGGGACTAATGAGTGGGTGAGGATGTGCTGGTAAAGCCAAGATCCAAAGATGTCTGGGACCCTAGCAACACCCCTTGTTTAAGCTCTTCGTAAAGCACTTTAATTGTGAAAATCAGGGATGGTCCGAATGAAAGCAAATTAAAATAAAAAAAGTAGCAACTCACTAATATACTGTGGTACCCTATTTAATCTTCAACACTCCCTATTGTTCAACGCTACAGGCACATAATGTTACGCCGCTGGTGGTTCAACAGACAATGGCTATCACATGGGTGGAGAACGCATCAATACTGACAGAAAACAAAAAGCACAAATAACTCACAAGTGGATGAAAGGAATCAAATACTAAAGGTAGTAGAAGATGGAGACGATGCATACTTGTAGTGGATGGCAGATAAATAGCATGCAAGCAGTTAACAGATAAATAGACAGTGGACAAGAATTAACAGCACTCACTAACCCTATCTGAATACTATCCCGCAGCAGGGTAAGACAACAGCTTGGCAGCAGACCAATCACACCTGGGTTTATCTGGATTGGCTGCATGAAAGGCTATCACATGGGTGGAGAACGCATCAATACTGACAGAAAACAAAAAGCACAAATAACTCACAAGTGGATGAAAGGAATCAAATACTAAAGGTAGTAGAAGATGGAGACGATGCATACTTGTAGTGGATGGCAGATAAATAGCATGCAAGCAGTTAACAGATAAATAGACAGTGGACAAGAATTAACAGCACTCACTAACCCTATCTGAATACTATCCCGCAGCAGGGTAAGACAACAGCTTGGCAGCAGACCAATCACACCTGGGTTTATCTGGATTGGCTGCATGAAAGGTTCTTATCAATCAATATGGATGTTTCTAGCCGGTTCCCAGGACCTTTCCTCTGGGCCATAGCCCTACCAATCAAGAAGGTAATGGAGTTGCCTGCCACGCCACTTAGAATTAAAGATCCTCAGGACCACATACTCAAACTGACCATGGACCAAACAGCAGGAGGTCTACGGATCGCCCTTCTGATAGTAGACACAGGCTTAAAAAGAGAAGAATGAAAAGTCCTGGGTATTTTTATGCTTTGTGGTAAATCCAACATGAAGGAAACTGGATTAATTTGTCTTAAAAGGACCAATAAATTTAGGCCCCAACTTGCCACATGGTTGTCTTAACATGATGTTTTTGGTGGACAACCACACTCAGTCTTCTACTTTGAACTTATGTGACCTGTGGTGGCAATAAAACTTGCATTTAGCCTGAAGGGCAGATGAGCCCAAAGCCCCATGGACCTTAGTCCACACTGACGTCAAGTGATAGAATGGCAAAACCCACACTGACAGTAAATGAAGATGCCTTGGGGTGAAAACCATAATTACAGAAAAACGGAGAGGCATTAGTGGATGCATGACACAAATTGTTATAAGCAAACTCTGCCAATGGAAAAAACTGGACCCAAATCAATTCCTAAATTTGCGCAAAAGGCCTTCCAAAATCTAGTCACAAAATGTGAACCCCCTGTCAGATACAATATTTTCAGTAATACCATGAAGTCTCACCACTTGTTGAACAAAGTGAGTGGTCAGTTTATCAGCATAAGGCAAGCCAGATAGGGGTATAAAATGGATCTCCCACCGGATCTGGGCAACTCGACAATAAAGTCCATGGATATGTGTGTCTATGGTTTCCTGGGTGTGGGAAAAGCTTTTAACGTCCAAAAAGGTAATGCTCTAGATGTCTTATTGCGAGCACAAATGTCCCATTCCCCAATAAACCTTTCCACATCTCTCCTCATAACCAAACAGATTGAGACAAGGCCTTACACATCTTAGTGATACCTGGATGACCTGCCAATTTGCTACCATGACATTCTAAAAAAATAGCAGGTCTAAGATTACTAGTAACAAACAGTTGGGCGGGTTTCTCTGGAGGTTCCTGAGATTGAGTCTGCAAAACGAAATCAGAATCATCCTGTGTTAGTCCAGTCACAATTTTACCAAGAGGAATAATGAAAGAAGGTATAGGTGGTTCTCCTTAAAGAAGCACTCCCATGACAATTTTTATTGCTTTTCCCATTTGTAATGAGCATCTTGTACATGTATATGCTATTTATTTGCTCAACGAGTGTCTAGTTTTCAAAACGCAGGCTCAGTTCGGCTCCCCCGTGCGGTCACGTGAGCTCTGGTATAGTGAGTGTATAGTGTGTATAATGTAAATATATATAGCGTGTGGTGTGTTTATAGTGTTTATAATGTAAGTCTATATAGTGTGTATATGGTGTAAGTCTATAGTGTATATAGTGTAAGTCTATATAGTGTGTGTATAGTGTATATAGTGTAAATCTATATAGTGTGTGCTGTGTGTATAGAGTTTATAGTGTGTATAATGTAAGTCTATATAGTGTAAGTGTGTGCGTGTAGTGTGTGTATATAGTGTGTGTATAATGCAAGGCTATATAGTGTACGTATATAGTGTAAGTGTGTGTGTAGTGTGTGTATATAGTGTGTGGTTTGAATATATAGTGTGTGGTGTTAGTGTGAATTGTATATAGGGTGTTTAGTTTCTAAATTTTTGTATGTGAAATAATTTCCCACCCCTAGAGCCCTCTGCAGCCAGTCAGATGCTCAGAACACCCTTGCAATATAATCTCCCCCATAGAGCCCTCAGTAGTTGTTATACTGCAAGGGGGTGGGTCATCGTGTCTGAATGACTGCTGAGGTCTCTATGGGGGGATAACTCCTTCCCCCCCCAGAGCCATAAGAGTCAGATGCTCAGACCCTCCCATAGAGCACTCAGCAGTCAGTCAGACACACTGATCCCCCCTTGCAGTATAATCTCCCCATAAAGCCCTCAGGTGTTATTTTACTGCAAGGGGAGGGGTGTCTGACCGCATATAGGGTAACTAAACTTTTTTTAAAAAATTGACATGTCATAGTGACATGTCAAAAGTTCGGATCGCTGGAAGTCCGAGCACTGAGACCCCCACCAATTGCTAAAACAAAGCGGCAAAAGCGCTCAGGTGAGTGCTGTGCCACTTTGTTTCTGATCATCTTTCCTCTGTTAGCCGAGCAAGCGGTGTATGGGCTCAATAGAAAGTCTATGAGTCAGTACACTGGTCAGAGGAAAGGCGATCAGAGATGAAGTGGAAAGGTGCTCACTCGAGCAATTGTGCCACTTTGTTTTAGCGATCGGTGGGGGTCACAGTGCTCGGACCCCCATCGATCAGAACTTCTGACATATCACTATGACACGCCAAATGTTTTTTAAAAGTTTAGTTACCCCTTGGGGGCTGAATTTATTGGTCTGAGTTAATGTATGGGCCTGGGGTCTTCATTTTCTTCAGGGGTCTCAAGTATAAAACAATTTAGGGTGTTTTGTTTCTGAATTTTTGTGTTGATATAGACGCTAAAAATGGCTTGAGAATTGGGGGGCAAAGATTTCTCATCAGGAAACTTTGCAGTCATCAAGAGAAATCGCCATAACGGTCTGTGTCAGATGGAGAAGAGAAGAGAACGACTCCCATCAGAGAAGACATCACTTGTGAGTCACTGGATCTATAGAGGATCTGTCCCCTTTCTTGACATGTCTGTTATAGGAAATCCTTGTATTCCACATAAAGCCTTTGTGTATCCAGGACTAATAGACAAATGCGTGTTGCCATTCCCATCGTCAAGAGGATGTGTGATACTCAGTGTGATACTGTCAGCGGTGGTTGGAGATTGTCAATATGTAGGGACACAGCCCTTTGACAAGGGGAATCGTAACACCCATTTGTAAATGCTCACACAGAAAGGTGGTGTTTAATAAAGACATGACATGGCAGGGCGGTAGTTGAGAGGGGGGGGGCAAGCTTGTGGAACAGCCCAGGGCCTATGGTCTACTTAATCCACCACTGGTAACATATCCAAACAATCACAAATCAATCAATCAATCAATCAATCAATCAATCAATCAATCAATCAATCAATCAATTAATCAATCGATCAATCACATATGGTTTACATATGGCTTTAACCTTTTATTGTCATAGAGTGACCTCTATATAATACTTTATATTTTTCAGCTGCTTTCTGAGAAAAAAAAGTTACATCCTGGAAAAACCCTTCAACCCCTTTAATAAGTGTGATGTAAATGTTCCATACATGGGGCAGTGTTCACTAATTAGGTTTACTTTTGCAGTCCCAGAAAAAATGGCAAGGTACCAAAGAAAGCTATAGAGATTATTTGCTTACATTTGCAAAAACGAACATAAGAGCTATTTTGAGGTATTTTCCTCTTTTTCAATGTAAGAAATCACCATTTAAATGTAAAGCATGGTCAAGTTGTGTTTTCCACTGTTATCTCTGGTGACCCCATAAAAAGTGGATGGAGACCGAGTGGTGGCCGAACATGCGCAGTCCCGTGCCATTCACATAGGGCACTTCTTGAAAACCCTTTCAACACAGAATGTCCCTGTAGAATGTTTAGAAGTGGGTTTTATAAACCAGACAGCTCAATATCTCAGTCTTATTGATAAGTCAACAACTTCTACTCGTTTGTTGGCTGATCACTTCTCTGATCGCCCGATCATTGGTACATGTAAAAGGGCCTTTAGATCAAGATCTTGGATCTTTTGTTATTTAAATCATAGATATGAAGCTATTAAAGGGATCGTATCATTGTTTCTCTCATCAATAAAAGATACAAGGCTGTAAAAGAGATATCGTAGTAAGGCTTGAGAATATCATCATCCTCATTGCAACTTCTGGAATATTTTCTACAAAGGATATGTTAAATGGATTCTTGCACAAGGTAGGATTTTAGGTTGGACTTGATGGACTTGATGGATCTGTGTCTTATCAACTATGTAATTTTGTAATTATGTAATAATGTTTAAAGGGGTTGTTCCATGATTAAACATTACATTTCTCTATTAGATCCCACAAAACAAAAAAAATTTTCAATTTAAATAGTTTAAAAAATAAATAAAAAAACATGCTATGTCTAGATCAGGGGTCTCAAGCACGCGGGCCGTGGGCCGAATTCGGCCCCTGAGGCTGTCATCTGTGGCCCGTGGGACACAGAGCCGCTAGTACAGGCTCTGCTCCGGGACTCTGTGGAATTCCCTGATGTCGCTGTCCATATATGGACAGTGTTGTCAGGGTCCTCCCCAGATCGAAGTCCCGGGCAGAGCGCTAGTATAGGCTCTGCTCCGGGACTCTGTGGAATTCCCTGACATCGCTGTCCATATATGGACTGTGTTGTCAGGGTCTTCCCCAGAGTGGAGTCCCAGGCAGAGCACTAGTACAGGCTCTGCTCCGGGACTCTGTGGAATCCCCTGACATCGCTGTCCACATATGGACAGCGATCTCTAGGGCTTCCCCATAGCTGGACAGTGATGTCAGGAGCACAGCTGGAGTCCCAGGCAGAGTGCTAGAAGCGTCTCTGCTCTGGGACTCCAGCTCTGGGCAAGCCCCTGACATCACTGTCCATATATGGCACTGTGGCAGCATCTACAGAAGGCACTGTGGCATTATTTATGGGTGGCAGTATCTACAGAGGGCACTGTGACAGCATCTACAGAGGGCAATGTGACAGCATCTAGAGAGGGCACTGTGGCAGCATCTACAGAGGGCACTGTGGCAGCATCTACAGAGGGCACTGTGGCAGCATCTACTGTAATGTCAGGATAGGGAGACAGACAGGTGAGCCCTAATCTACCCGCCACTCAGTCCCTGCCTAGTTGCACAGCCCGTCCTAGGCGACGGCGTACAACTGGGCGACGGTCCCTATGCTCAATCTGTGCACGACAGACAAACAAGACAAGGGAACACAAAAGCAAGGAATGTGGGACAGTTGCCCACGGCAACACCGTAAGCAACAGAGTAGTGGACGAGCCGAGTCAAACCAGGAGTGTACGTGGTACCAAATGCAGAGCAGGAGAATAGTCAGTCAAGCCAGGGTCAATATGAAGCAGAGGTCAATAGTAACAGCAGGAACAGCAGAGCCAGGAAACAGAAGAATCACAGGCAAAGGACAAGCAGCAAATGAAGGTATAAGTGGACCAAGGGCGGGAGCTAGAACCGTCTGGCCAGGCTGCGATAGGCTCTCCCACTCCTCAGCCTACCAGCCTGAGTGGTAGCAGATCGAGTCACTCTAGCAGACCTAGGAACAGATGCAGGCTGATTAACCACGGGCGTCGACACAGAAGCTGTGTCAGGCAAATCCTTCACATCTACAGAGGGCACTGTGGCATTATCTATGGGTGGGTGTGTGGCAGTATCTACAGAGGGCACTGTGGCAGTATCTATGGGTGGGTGTGTGGCAGCATCTACATAGGGCACTGTGGCATTATCTATGGGTGGATGTGTGGCAGTATCTACAGAGGGCACTGTGGCAGTATCTACAGAGGGCACTGTGGCATTATCTATGGGTGGGTGTGTGGCAGCATCTACAGAGGACACTGTGGAATTATCTAGGGGTGTGTGGCATTATCTACCGAGGGCACAGTGGCATTATCTACCGAAAGCACTGTGGCATTATCTACCGAGGGCACTGTGGCAGTATCTGCAGAGGGCACTGTGGCAGTATCTGCAGAGGGCACTGTGGCAGCATCTACAGAGGACACTGTGGAATTATCTAGGGGTGTGTGGCATTATCTACCGAGGGCACTGTGGCATTATCTACCGAAGGCACTGTGGCATTATCTACCGAGGGCACTGTGGCAGTATCTGCAGAGGGCACTGTGGCAGTATCTGCAGAGGGCACTGTGGCAGTATCTACAGAGGGCTCTGTGGCACTATCTTAGGGCATTGCCAGACGTGGCGTATTTCTGCAGACACTGTCCGCATCAATGCCGCACATAATCTGCGTTGCAGATTCCGTTGCGCCTTTGCCTAGAATGTGCAGTAAATTGACACGGATTATCCGTTGCGTATTCAGGTGAAGAGTACTTCCTGCTGTCTTTTGAAACATTTTATCTCAGTCTGGCTATAGACCTTGAAACACATAGGTCCAGCCAGAATGAAGAAATCCTGTTCGTAAAACCAATCCGCAACACAACACACATAACATCTGCGAATTTCATTGCAGAATTTTGAATCTCCATTGTCAATGGAGAAATTCCGCAATAAGTCTGCAACAAGTCCGCTACAAGTCCGCAACAGCCAGAGTATGCTGCGGACACCAAATTCCGCACCGCAGCCTATGGTCCGCAGCGGAGTTTTCCGCCACGTGTGCACGAACCTAACTAAAAAGGTGTGAAAAACCAATGGACCGCAGCGGAATTCCAGATCAATTCCACCACGTCTGGCCATGCCCTTAACCCCTTAACGCTAAGCGGCATAATAATCCGTCGCGCTAAGTGTATCGTTCGTGCTCAGCGACGGACTATTACTTCGCGGGAGTAACGGCCATTTTGGCCGTCCTCCCGACACATACAGGAGCTGTGACAGCTGCTGTCTCGTACAGCAGCTGCCACAGCTCCTGCAGCGGGGACCGATCGCTGTGTCCCCGCTGATTAACCCCTTAAAAGCCGTGTTCAATAGTGATCACGGCTTTTTAGGGGTTAAGCTACAATCGCCAGCCTGCTACACGATAGCGGCTGGCGATGGTGACTATGGCAACCGGACACCAAACAATGGCTATGCCATCGACGGAAGCCTAGTGGGTCCTGACGAAGTCAGGACCCACTATGCTTGCTGTCAGTGAGTAGCTGACAGCTCTAATACACTGCACTACGCAAGTAGTGCAGTGTATTAGAATAGCGATCTAATGGGACAGCGTCCCTAGTGGGACAAAGTAATAAAGTAAAAAAGATGTGTAAAAATAAGAAAATAAAAGTTTTAAAAGTAATAAAAGTAAAAATCCCCCCTTTTCCCTTATCAGTCCTTTATTATTAATAAAAAGATATAAACAAACAAATAAACTATACATAATTGGTATCGCCGCTTCTGTAACGGCCTGAACTACAAAATTATTTTGTTATTTATCCCGCGCAGTGAACGCCGTAAAAGAAAATAATAATAAACCGTACCAGAATCACAATTGTTTGGTCACTTCACCTCCCATAAAATGGAATAAAAAGAGATCAAAAAGTCGCATGTACCTAAAAATGGTGCTGATCGAAACTACAGTTCGTTACGCAAAAAATAAGTCCTCACACGGCTTTATTGATGGAAAAAGAAAAAAGTGCTGGCGCTTAGAATAAGGTAACACAAAAAGTAAATGATTTTTTACAAAAAGTATTTTATTGTGCAAACGCCATAAAACATAAAAAAAACTATAAACATATGGTATCGCCGTAATCGTATCGCCCCGCAGAATAAAGTGAATATGTCATTTATAGCGCACGGTGAACGCTGTACAAAAAATAGAATAAAAAAACAATAGTAGAATTGCGTTTTTTTTAGTCACCACGCCACTTAAAAATAGAATAAAAACTGATCAAAAAGCCGCATGCACCCCATGAAAACTGCAATGAATTCCTCAAGGGGTCTAGTTTCCAAAATGGGGTCACTTTTGGGGATTTTCCACTGTTTTGGCACCACAAGACCTCTTCAAACCGGACATGGTGCCTAATAAAAAGGAGGGCTCAAAATCCACTAGGTGCTCCTTTGCTTCGGAGGCCCCTGCTTCAGTCCATTACCGCATTAGGGCCACATGTGGGATATTTCTCAAAACTGCAGAATCTGGGCAATAAGTATTAAGTTGCGTTTCTCTGGTGAAACCTTTTGTGTTATAAAAAAAATGGTATAAAGAGGATTTTCTGACAAAAAAAAAAAAGTACATTTCACCTCTACTTTGCTCTAAATTCCTGTGAAACACCTAAAGGGTTCATAAACTTTCTATATGCTGTTATGAATACTTTGAGGGGTCTAGTTTCTAAAATGGGCTGTTTGATAGGGGTTTCTAATATTTAGGCCCATCAAAGCAACTTCAGAACTGAACTGGAACCTAAAAAAATAAATAAATTAGGCAATACTTTGCTTCTTATATTATACTGATAATGAGCCGTGCCCACCCCGAGATGACCCCAGTTTTGACCGTTTGTATAAACGGAAACCCCTATTAGACCGTTTCAGTGCCTGGTTTTCCCAATCATACACCCCAAGAAGTGTATTTCTATTGATGAGTCCTTGGTAGATTTTAAAGGGAGGGTTCAATTCCGCGAGTACCTGCCGGGTAAGAGGGCAAGGTATGGCGTGAAGATGTATAAGCTGTGCGAGAGTGCATCAGGGTAGACCTACAAATTTTGGATATATAAAGGGAAGGACACCAGCATTCAACCCCAAGAATGCCCCCCCCCATTACTGGGAGTTAATGCAAAAATTGTGTGGGATTTGGTGCACCCACTGCTGGACCAGGGTTACCACCTCTACCTGGATAATTTTTATACCAGCGTCCCACTCTTCAAGTGCCTCGCTTCCAGAAGTACTGCGGCATGCGGCACTACTAGAAGAAATCTGAGAGGCCTCCCTAAGACTCTGCTTGGGCAAACAAGAAGGGGTGAGAGCAGGGCACATTCTAGCAGCAACATATTGTGTGTCAAGTACAAGGACAAGAGAGATGTCATACCAGTACCCATGTACCAGTACGAGGTACCAGTACAGAGACCCCCAAACTAGACTGCATCCTGGACTATAAGGGCGGGTTCACACATGGCGGAATTTCACTTAAATTCCGCTGCGGACACTCCGCAGCGTTAATCCGCAGCGGAGCCGTTTCTACATTGACTTTCACTTTAATTTAGCAGTGTTCGTTTACACGATGCGTACAATTCCGCTGCGGAGCATAGGCTGCGGAGCGGAATTTGGTGTCCGCAGCATGCTCTGTCTGTTGCGGAGCAGTGGCGGACTCATGGCGGAATTTCTCCATTGACTTCAATGGAGATTCAAAGTTCCGCAATGAAGTCCGCAGCTGTCATGCACATGTCATGTGTGCTGCGGATGCGTCTTGCTTTTTTTACTTGACATTTCTTCATTCTGGCTGGACCTATGTATTTCTAGGTCTACAGCCAGACTGAGGAAGTCAATGGGGCTCCCGTAATGACGGGAGCGTTGCTAGGAGACGTCAGTAAATAGTCACTGTCCAGGGTGCTGAAAGAGTTAAGCGATCGGCAGTAACTGTTTCTGCACCCGGGACAGTGACTACCGATCCCAATATACATGTATCTGTAAAAAAAAATGAAGTTCGTACTTACCGAGAACTCCCTGTTTCTGTCTCCAGTCCGGCCTCCCAGGATGACGTTTCAGTGTAAGTGACGGCTGCAGCCAATCACAGGCCAAGCACAGGCTGCAGCGGTCACATGGACTGGCGCGTCATCCAGGGAGGTCGGGCTGGATGCCGAAGGAGGGACGCGTCATAAAGACAACGGGCGGTAAGTATGAATTTCTTTTACTTTCACTAGGGAAAGTGCTGTCCCTTCTCTCTATCCTGCACTGATAGGGAGAAGGGAAGCACTTTTCCCGCAGTCCGCAGCAGCTAGTCCGCATCAATTTTCTGCACATTTTGTGCAGATCCGCAGCCGTAATCCGCAACCCGGATTAGGTGCGGCATTGATGCGGACAGTTGCGGAGGAATTCCGCCATGTGTGGTCATGCCCTAATAGGTACATGGGAGGGGTGGTTTTGTCAGATCAAGCCCTGAAGCCCTACAGCGCCATGCGGTGTGGTATAAGAAGCTGGCCGGGCACATCATACCGATGGCTTTGTACAATGTGTACGTGCTACATCGATGTGCAGGCCAGACAGGAACTTTCCTGGAATTTCAAGAGGTGATTATCAAGAACCTAATCTTTAGGGACCAAGAAGGGGGACACCCAGTACTTCTGGAAGCGGGGCCACACACATCGTACAAGGGCAACACTTTCCAGGAGAAGTTCCCCAAACTGGCAAGAAGGGAAAAAGTCAAAAGAGGTGCAAAGTCTGCTATAAGAGAGGGATAAGGGAGGACACAATATACCAATGTGACGCATGTCCCGAAAAACCAGAGCTCTGCATGAAAGAGTGTTTTAAAATTTATCATGCATCCCTTGGTTTATAATTTACCCCAATTTTACTTACCCTGATGCACTCCGCACAGCTTATCCCCCCTCATCTTTCCCTTCTGAGCCCTGCTGTGTGTCCAGGCAGCTGATAACAGCCACATGTAGGGTATTGTCGTACCCGTGACAACCAACATTACAGTTTATGGGGTGTATGTCTCCGGTCAAAATGCTCACTACACCTCTAGATGAATGCCTTAAGGGTGTAGTTTTTAAAACGGGGTCACTTCTTTCGAGTTTCAACTGTACTGGTACCTCAGGGGCTTCTGCATACATGACTTCGCACCAGAAAATCCCCAGTAGGCCAAATGGTGGTCCTTTCGTTCTGAGCCCTCCCATGGGCCCAAACATCAGTTTATCACCACAAATGGGGTATTGCTGCACTCAGGACAAATTGCGCAACAGAATGGGGTATTTTATTTCTTGTGAAAATAAGAAATTTTCAGCCAAAACTACATATTATTGGAAAAAATACATTTTGTTTTAATTCCCAGCCCAATTCAAATAAGTTCTGTGAAAAAACTATGGGGTCAAAATGGTCACAACACCCATAAATGAAGTCCTTGAGGGGTGTAGTTTCCAAAATGGGGTCACTTCTGGTGGGTTTCCATTGCTTTGATACCTCTGGGGCTCTGCAAATGCGACATGGCACCCGAAAACTATTCCAGCAAAATCTGGACTCCAAAGAACAAATAGCGCTCCTTTCCTTCTGAGCCCTCCCATGGGCCCAAACGGCAGTTTATCAACACAAATGGGGTATTGCCACACTCAGGACAAATTGGGCAATAAAATGTAGTATTTTATTTCTTGTGAAAATAAGAATTTTTGAGCTAAAACGAGATATTATTGGAAAAAATATATATTTTTTTTAATTCCCAGTCCAATTCAAATAAGTTATGTGAAGAAACTATGGCGTCTAAATGGTCACATTACCCATAAATGAATTCCTTGAGGGGTGTAGTTTCCAAAATGGGGTTACTTCTGGTGGGTTTCCATTGCTTTGATACCTCTGAGGCTCTGAAAATGCGACATGGCACCCGAAAACCAATCCAGCAAAATCTGGACTCCAACAAACAGATAGCACTCCTTTCCTTCTGAGCCCTCCCATGGGCCCAAACGGAAGTTTATCACCACAAATGGGGTATTGCCGCAATAAGGACAAATTGGGCAACAAAATTGAGTATTTTGTTCCCTGTGAAAATAAGAAATTTTGATAAAAAATGACATCTTATTGGAAAAAATGACATTTTTTTCATTTCACAGCCCAATTCAAATAGGTGCTGTGAAAAAACTGTGCGGTCAAAATTGTAACAACAACCATAATTGAATTCCTTGAGGGGTTCAGTTTCCAAAATGTGGTCACTATTGGGGGATTCCTACTGTTTTGGCACCTCAACACCTCTTCAAACCTGGCATGCTGCCTAAAATATATTGTAATTAAAAGAGGCCTCAAAATGCACTAGGTGCTTCTTTGCTTCTAGGGCTTGTGTTTTAGTCCACGAGCACACTAGAGCCACATGTGAGACATTTATAAAAACTGCAGAAGCTGGACAATACATATTTAGTAGTATTTCTATGGTAAAACGTTCTGTGTTACAGAAAAAAAAATTGAATAAAATTGAAATTCAGCAAGAAAAATGAAATTTGCAAATTTCACCTCCACTTTGCTTTAATTCTTGTGAAATGCCTGAAGGGTTAAAAAAACTTTCTAAATGCTGTTTTGAATACTTTGAGGGGTCTAGTTTTTAAAATGGGGTGTTTTATGGGGGTTTATTATACATAGGCTCCTCAAAGCCACTTCATAACTGAACAGGTATCTTAAAAAAAAGGCTTTTGAAATTTTCTTAAAAATATGAGAAATTGCTGTTTATGTTCTAAGCCTTGTAACGTCCAAGAAAAATAAAAGAATGTCCAAAAAACGATGCCAATCTAAAGTAGACATATGGGAAATGTGAACTAGTAACTATTTTGGGTGGTATAACCGTCTGTTTTACAAGCAGATGCATTTAAAATTCTGAAAAATTTATTTAATCAAAATTTTCTCTACATTTTGCAATTTTTCACCAATAAACACTGAATATATCGACCAAATTTTACCACGAACATGAAGCCCAATGTGTCACGAGAAAACAATCTCAGAATCGCATGGATAGGTTTAAGCATACCGACGTTATTACCACATAAAGTGAAATATGTCAGATTTGAAAAATGGGCTCTGAGCCTTAAGGCCAAAACTAGGCTGCGTCCTTAAAAAAGGGGCTGCCCATACTTGACATTTGTGTGTCTGCCAAATGCTGCATTTAGCAATACTTAAACTGGAAAACTGGATTGTTGAAATGCAGCCCGTCAACTTCAAATTTTTTCTATATGTGGCCCACTTACCCAGCCGAGTTTGAGACCCCAGGTCTAGATATTGCTGTTATATACTTGTCATAATGCCCCCTCCCCTCCCCCGGTGTTCTTTTGATTTTCTCTCAGTAAGTTCACCTAATGTATTCAGTGCTGTTTAGAAGAAGCCGCTTTTAGGGTGCCGGATCTTATCGTCTAAACCACAAAAAAGGCCATACTTACTAAGTGGGTGGGTAAAAACCCGTTCCCAGCAGGACGCAGACAGGTCAAAAAATGCTGGCGTTTGGTTTGGCATGCAGAGCTGTCTTTTGAAACATTCCATCTCAGTCTGGCTATAGACCTCGAAACACATAGGTCCAGCCAGAATGAAAAAATATCCTGTTAGCTAACAGTAGCGGCGTTACAAATAGGCTGTGATCCGGCAAGATATGCTATGCCTGACAACCAGCACATTGTCCCTCCACGTATTACACATAGTACTGACACCCCATGTACTATTCACAGCACTGACCCCTATTCATCACACATTTAGTTTTTATTACATTATCACACAGTTCTGACACTTCCATACATACACATTTCTTTTTTACCATACATTCACACCCTAGCACTACACTGACACTCATTTATCACACACTTGTGAGCACTTAGTTCGCCACTCCCCTCAAGACTAGTGGGAGTGGCTATCACTATTTAATGCACCCTCCTTCTGCAGCATTTTTTGACCTGTCTCCGTCCTGCTGGGAACGGGTTTTTACCCACCCACTTAGTAAGTATGGCCTTTTTTGTGGTTTTGAAGTTATCTATGTCCCATTTTTTCTGCTGGGGATCTTATCGTCTGTCCTACACAATAGCAGGAATTACTCCACTAATTATTCAACATAACTATAATGCCCAGTTCACACAGAGTTTTTTTACACATTTTTTGACGCGTCGGAAAACGCACCAAAAAACGTCCGAAAAGGCGTTTTTTTTTCCCGTGAGCGGATAAAGCGGGAAAAAGAAGAGACAGGCCCTATCTTTACGTCTCTGACTTCCCATTTACATCAATGGGGGGCAAAGAAAGCGTATTTCGCTGTGTTTTTGTACATCGGCAAATGGTGTACAGGCAAATGGGCAAATGGTGTACAGGCAGATCAAAATCTCTCTCAAAATTCCAAACAGAATTTTGAGGCCGAATTTTCTGCCTGCAAAAAGCTCTGTGTGAGCATACCCTAAGGCCCTGTTCACACTGAGTTTTTTGCCACGGTTTTTGCCACGGAAACTGCGGCAAAAACCATGGCAAAAAAATGGCTGAAATTGACTCCAATAGATTTCAATGGGAGGTGGAGGCGGGTTTTTTTACCGCGAGCAAAAATAAAACGCTTGCGGGAAAAAGAAACAACATGACCTATCTACAGGCATTTTCCGCCTCAAAAACCCCAGTGAAAGCATTGGGAGATGGAAATAAACGCGTTTTTTGATGCGGCAAATAAATGCGTCTAAAATCGCCGCAAAAACGTGTGTGGTGCAAAACCACTTAAAAAAAACCGGAGCTGATTTTTCCAGTCAGAATTTTCTGCCTGCAAAAAACTCTGTGTGAACAGGCCCTAACTCAGTTTTACGGGCTGAAAGTGCACGTATAGGCTGACCAAGACTTGCCAAGGACACCAACAATCCCCTTTATGGCGATTGTATGACATGTTTCTACTTTTTGATGACCAGGAAAAGAAAGTTCAGGTGCTGAATGTAAACATTTGTTGTATCCAGTGCCGCACCTGCCATGAGGCGAGGTGAGCCGTCAGCCTCAGGCGGCGCCACCTAGCAGAAAATGGGGGGCGGCATTTTGAACCAGGGACCGGGGGTAAGGGACATGCCTTATTTTACTTACCTGATGTGCCGCATGATGGGCACATCTGTAAGAACACTCCTCCTCTCTGATGCTGTACACAGCACGCACTGCCAGAGAGGAGCAAGTCTGCAGAAGGAGCGGTCGAGAAGAGAAGTGACGAGATGCACGAGGTGAGCGGTGGCCTGTATTAAAAACTGAGCGCCACTTACAGCACTCACGCTCCTGCGTTCAATAATTCAAAAGGTGTCGGTCGGCCGTAGCCGGGGGACCGGGACCTGGAAGTATACTGCAAGGGAGGTCTGGGCATTTTACTAGCAGCCAAGGGCTCTATGGGGGGGAATAATCCACCCCATAGAGCCCTCACGTTACTATAATGGAAGGACAAGGGGATGCAAGGGGGGGTCGTTCTGAGCGTCTGACTTACTGCAGAGGGCTCTATATGGGGGGCTCAGACCCCCCTAACCTTTCAGTATAGTAACTAGTGAGGGCTCTATGGGGGGTATTATTCCCCCCTATAGAGCCCTCTACTGTCAGTAAAACGCTCAGACCCCCCTTTCAGTATACTCCCGGCCCCCCAGCATCGGCCGACCCCTTTTAAATTAGTAGGGGCAGGATCGAGCTGTTACCGATCAGATCTAAGTTCATAACTTAGATGTGATCGATAATAGGTGACCTAATGGATTCAAGTCTCAGCATTAGATACAGCTGCTTTGTATACAAAGCAGCTGTATCTCAAAAAGTAAAAATTGTTTTCAATAAAAAGTATTTAAAACTTGCCCCAATGACATTGATTGATATCTTCATATATATATATATATATATATATATATATATATATATATATATATATATACACACACTACCGTTCAAAAGTTTGGGGTCACCCAGACAATTTTGTGTTTTCCATGAAAACTCACACTTATATTTATCAAATGAGTTGCAAAATGACTACAAAATATAGTCAAGACATTGACAAGGTTAGAGATAATGATTTTTATTTGAAATAATAATTTTCTCCTTCAAACTTTGCTTTCGTCAAAGAATGCAGCAATTACAGCATTGCAGACCTTTGGCATTCTAGCTGTTAATTTGCTGAGGTAATCGGGAGAAATTTCACCCCATGCTTCCAGAAGCCTCTCCCACAAGTTGGATTGGCTTGATGGGCACTTCTTGCGTACCGTACGGTCAAGCTGCTCCCACAACAGCTCTATGGGGTTGAGATCTGGTGACTGCGCTGGCCACTCCATTACAGACAGAATACCAGCTGCCTGCTTCTTCCCTAAATAGTTCTTGCATAATTTGGAGGTGTGCTTTGGGTCATTGTCCTGTTGTAGGATGAAATTGGCTCCAGTCAAGCACTGTCAACAGGGTATGGCATGGCATTGCAAAATGGAGTGATAGCCTTCCTAATTCAAAATCCATTTTACCTTGTACAAATCTCCCACTTTACCAGCACCAAAGCAACCCCAGACCATCACATTACCTCCACCATGCTTGACAGATGGCGTCAGGCACTCTTCCAGCATCTTTTCAGTTGTTCTGCGTCTCACAAATGTTCTTCTGTGTGATCCAAACACCTCAAACTTCGATTCGTCTGTCCATAACACTTTTTTCCAATCTTCCTCTGTCCAATGTCTGTGTGCTTTTGCCCATATTAATCTTTTCCTTTTATTAGCCAGTCTCAGATATGGCTTTTTCTTTGCCCCTCTGCCCTGAAGGCCAACATCCCGGAGTCGCCTCTTCACTGTAGACGTTGACACTGGTGTTTTGCGGGTACTATTTAATGAAGCTGCCAGTTGAGGACCTGTGAGGCGTCTATTTCTCAAACTAGAGACTCTAATGTACTTGTCTTGTTGCTCAGTTGTGCAGCGGGGCCTCCCACTTCTCTTTCTACTCTGGTTAGAGCCTGTATGTGCTGTCCTCTGAAGGGAGTAGTACACACCGTTGTAGGAAATCTTCAGTTTCTTGGCAATTTCTCGCATGGAATAGCCTTTATTTCTAAGAACAAGAATAGACTGTCGAGTTTCACATGAAGGCTCTCTTTTTCTAGCCATTTTGACAGTTTAATTGAACCCACAAATGTAATGCTCCAGATTCTCAACTAGCTCAAAGGAAGGTCAGTTTTATAGCTCCTCTAAACAGCAAAACTGTTTACAGCGGTGCTAAAATAATTGCACAAGGGTTTTCAAGTGTTTTCTAATCATCCATTAGCCTTCTAACACAGTTAGCAAACACAATGTACCATTAGAACACTGGAGTGATGGTTGCTGGAAATGGGCCTCTATACACCTATGTAGATATTGCATTAAAAACCAGACGTTTGCAGCTAGAATAGTCATTTAGCACATTAACAACGTATAGAGTGTATTTCGGATTAATTTAATGTTATCCTCATTGAAAAAAACTGTGCTTTTCTTTCAAAAATAAGGAAATTTCTAAGTGACCCTAAACTTTTGAACGGTAGTGTATATATAAAATAAGTTTTAAAGGTGTATATAGCCTTTAAAATATAACTAAACTTTTATAATGTCATACTGACATGTCAGAAGTTTTCATCAGTGGGGGACCGAGCACTGAGACCCCCACCGAATACTAAAACTAAGCATCAGAAGTGCTCGGGTGAGCGCTGTGCCGCTTCATTTATGATTGACTTGGGGCCGAGTGAGCGGTGTACGGATTCCTAGACTTTCTATTGAGCCCGTACACTGCTCCAAGGAAAGCCAAACAGAATCGAAGCAGCAAACCGCTCACCCGAGCACTTCTGCTGCTTCGTTTTAGCGACTAGTGAGGGGGTCTCAGTGCTCGGACCCCACTGATCAAAACTTCTGACATGTCAAAAGTTTTTAAACATTTTTGTTACACTTTAAAGAGAATCTTTCACCTGCCCATAGATGTGCAGCTGAGTGCAGCATGTAATGGGGAGGGCTGCACAAACTCTGGGGCACTTTAAATTTTTTTCCTAGCCTCCTTCGTTATTTAGATATCGGTGCCGTAATATTTGGCGTCCCATATGTAAATGACCCCCTGAACTGTCAATGGGGCGGTAATTGGCAAGGGGGCGTGTAACATCGCTGTGACACTGTCCAATCAGCTACGGACAGTGTCAACAGCAGGAGCTAGAGAGCGTGTGCGTGCGCACGCTCTCACTCTTCAGCTCTCGGCAGGCAAGTACAAGACTGTGATCTCTCGAGAGAGATCAGTCTTGTCGTTCTTGTCTGCCGAGAGCTAAAGAGTGAGAGCGTGCATGCACAGCTCCAATGGCGTGGAACAGAAGAAGAATTCACATTCTTCTACTCTTCTGTTCCGTAGTGGCGACGGAGCTGCACGCTCGCGCGCACACACGCTCTCTTCTCCAGCCTTTTCCGTGACACTGTCCTTAGCTGATTGGACAGTGTCACAGCGATGTTACACGCCCCCTTGCCAATTACCGCCCCAGTGACAGTTCAGGGGGTTATTTAAATATCGGGCGCCAAATATTATGGCACCAATCTCTAAATAACGAAGGAGGGTAGATTTTTTTTTTAAAGCGCCCTAGGGTTTGTGCAGCCCTGCCCATTTCATGCTGCACTCAGCTGCACATGTATGGGGAGGTGAAAGGTGTTATAATTATGTAATTTTTTTAATTTGATTGTTTATTGAAGTTTTACTTTATGGGCCTATTTTTCCTAATTATTTTAATATGTTCTCTAAAGTAACTATTTATTCATATGTTTGTACTTCTGTGTGGGCAGCCATCTTTATTTTTATTTTTCATACTGCTAATTTTTGTTTTGCAGGTTCCACTGGACCATTTGGACTACGTCGTAGATTCATTGGACTACTTCGCTGATTTAAAGTGCAGCTACACGTTCGACAAACTTCTGACATGTCATAGTGACAAGTCAGAAGTTTGGATTGGTGAGGGTCCGAGCACTGAGACCCCACCAATCGCTAGAACGAAGCAGTTGAAGTGCTCGTGTGAGCGCTCAGCTGCTTCGTGTCTGTTCGGCTATTTCCGGAAATAAATGTATCAGTGTACGGACTCAATACAAAGTCTATGAGCCCGTACACTAATACATCGGCTTTCCGGAAAAAGCCGAACAGACATGAAGCAACTGAGCGCTCACTCAAGTGCTTCAGCTGCTTCGTTCTAGCGATTGGTGGGGGTCTCCGTGCTCGGACCCCCACCAATCAAAACTTCTGACATGTCACTATGACGTGTCAGAAGTTTGTCGAACGTTTAGCTACACTTTAAGCTTTTTTTCAATAAAATGGTAAAAGTGGATTGTGTGGAAGAGTTATTTCAATAAAACTTTTTTTTATGTCTCTGTTTTTAAATACTACATTACCGCCTTAAAAATGGCAGTTGTCTGATTGAGAGCGTCCATTACTAAGAAGGGGCTTAGTGTTAGCCAGTAAAAAGGCTTTCACTAACCCCCTATTATTACCCCGGTACCAACCACCACCAGGAGTATCGGGAAGAGCTGGGTACGATCCAGTACCCGACCATCTGAAGTGAAGGGTACTTGGGTGGCCGCAGGCTGGTACTATCAGGCTAGGAAGGGCTAGAAACCATGGCCCTTCCCACCCTGGTGATGCTAGGCTGCTGCTTTATTGTATCTATTAACAACAAAATTGTCTCTCAGGTATAGTAATTGGTTAGGTGTCACCCGAACGGTTATATTACAACACCTCCAGAATAATTTTACAAAACAGCAAACTCCAATCTATCATGAAAAACACTTTTGAGAACAGGGAGTCATTACGCCATAAGTCATAGAAAAATATCAATCTTTATTCTTTATTACATACAATAGTATACATACACAATATATAAAAAAAACACAACGAGGTTCTAAAAAATTGAGGTCTATTTGTGGATCAATCACAAAAAAACATACAAAATGGGTAAGGTGACACTGCTGTGCAATTCAAGTTTCAATACTATTCAAAGAACACAGGATAATTTGACAACCACAGTCTATATTAGTTGGTAATAAGTAACAAACTATCATACACTGTAACCATCCATAGCCTTATGATGTTAAGTACATATTCAATCTTTTTAGTCCTCTGCATAATCCTAGACACAGATCAAAAGAAAAGGCAATAACCTGAAGTGATAAGAAGTAAAAAATTATGTCCACCTGGTAACACCAGGGGAACCAGTATAGGCAGTCTTACCCATGAAGTTGGGGATGAGGGTGGTCCACACGGTAATTTAGGCACCCCGACGCGCGTTTTCGCCGGTATCGCTTCCTCAGGGGGTGTCAAACCATGGCCCTTCCCACCCTGGTGATGCTAGGCTGCTGCGCTGCTGCTGCTTTATTGTATCTAGCTGGTTATGAAAAATGGAGGGGATCTCACGTAATTTTTTTGCAATATATTTTTAAAAAAATGATGTGGGGTTCCCCCTATTTTTCATAGCTAGCCAGATACAATAAAGCAGCTGCAGCCTAGCATCACCAGGGTGGGAAGGGTCACTTTTTTTGTCCCTTCCCAGCCTGATAATACCAGCCTGCGGCTGCTCCGCTGCCTAACCGTCGTTTCAGATGGTCAGGTTCTGAATCGTATTCGACTCTTCCCAGTATCCCTGGCAGCAGTGGGAACCGGGGTAATAATAGGGGTTAGTGATAGCCTTTTTACTGGCTGATGCTAAGCCCCAGTCTTAGTAATTGAACACTGTCAATCAGACAGCAGCCCTAAAGCCATAATAAAATATTAAAAAAACAGACATAAGATTTTTTTTTTATTGAAATCAAAACTCCCCCATGCAACCCTCTTTCACAATTTTCTTTTTTAAAAAGTAGATCATCGGAGTAATTCAATGAATCTACAACGTAGTCAAATGAATCTACGACGTAGTCCAAACGGTCCAGCGGAACCTACCAAAAAAAAGTTAGCAGTATAAAAATTTAAAAAAATTTAATTTGCCACAATAGAAACTAGAGGTCAAGGAAAAATAATTCCCCTTCATGTAACTCTGCTACCTATCAACTGAAAAGTCATCCGCCAGGGAGAAAAATGTCTCCCCATGGCGGAGTACATGAAAGTCTAATTCCCAGGTGAGGCTTTCTTGTACTCCGCTAACAAGAAACGTTTTTCCTCCTGGCGGATGATTTTTCTGTTGACAGGTAGCAGAGTTCTTCCGTAGCGGTGTTAGGGGGGCAAACTCGCCAATTGCCCAGTGCCCCCAGAATGGGCCGCTACTCTTGGGCCAGTGCTGTGTGCTTGCCCCCCAGACTAAAATTTGCCAGCCAACCCCTGGCCATTGCCTCCCTGCTCCGCCGTTTGCTCTTGTAGGCCACAGCCTGGTTTAGACCTGAGGTCTACAAGAGATCGGGAGCACGCTGATGACAACCGTTGCTGCATCATGCCGTCCACGCCGGACCACTGAACTCAGTTAAAAATCATAAGTCAATTAGGTAATAAAAAGGGGACATAGAAGATGCGTTAAACCATTTTCAGTGTTAATGCTGCGTTGCTGATCTATGATACTAAAGTAAAGAAGAATTGTTTAAATCTTTTCTATACATTAAGCAGCACTTTAACAAATAAACAACAAATGTTTTCCTATTTTTTTTTTTTAATATATTGCGTGTTTGTTGTGTAAAGCTAGTAATGAGAAAACTCAGATAGATTGGGGGGGGGGGGCATATTTCTATAGTTCGCCTCAGGCAGCAGAGGGGCTAGGTTTACCCCTGCTTGAATCTGTGCAGAGTAAAATGAAATCTCAAGACTAGCAAGACATTCTGGAGCGAAATATGCTGCCCAGTGTCAGAAAGCTTGGTCTCAGTCGCAGGTCATGTGTCCTCCAACAGGATAATGACCCAAAACACACAGCTAAAAACATCCAAGAATGGCTAAGAGCAAAGCATTGGTAGCTTCTATGAGCCCTGATCTAAATCCTATTGAACATCTGTGGATAGAGCTGAAACCTGTAGTCTGGAGTAGGCTCCTTCACACCTGAGACAGCTGGAGCAGTGTCCTCACGAGGACTGGGCCAAAATACCTGTGGACAGGGGCAGAAATCTCACTGAGAGTTACACAAATCGTTTGTTTGCAGCAATTGCCTCAAAAGGTTGTGCAACAAAATATTAAGTTAAGGGGATCGTCATTTTTGTCCAGGCCAGTTTCATTAGTTGTTTTTTCTTAAAATTCTCTTGAACCACAATTCAAAAGCAATGTCTGATTTACATTAGTTGATTTTCAGTAAATTAAAATGTATTATTACTTTTGTCAATTTCATGTTATTTCAGTGACCATTGTGGGTTTTCCTTTCTGTAACGGAAGGCTACCAACAATTCTGTCCACGACTTGTAAATAAGCTGCCTCTGCCCTATTCTGTTGTGCCACCACTGCACAAACCCGTACTCATATAGTAGCTATTGACATTTGAGTTAAAGGGAATACATATAGATATGAATCCAGTGTCATATCATGGTTTTTTTCCCCCATATTTTCTGAATAGGTATTTATTAAGGTTTTGAGTGCATGTTAGGGTTATTGTCCTCAGTCTTATCATATTTAGGTTTTGTCCTTATTTATAGTTACAGCAAAATCACGTAATAGCTTTGATTATGCTTCCCTGGGGCCCGGTCATGTATGGAGCAGCCAGCGTTTGCATGTGTCTATATATCATAAATATCTATGAGTCACTTTTTCTTGAATCTCTACAAACTGGAAAGCTTGGCATTGGAGATACAGTCATTTTAATATGAGAGAAGTAAGTCCCAGCACATAAACACAATACCTCTGCCTGACCCATCAAATATAAAAAAAAATTACTCCTGTTTTTGTTTTTTGTGGTTTTCTTTACATTGTATACAAGAATGAACTCTACAGAAAAGACAAATTCCCTTTATTATATTTTAATTGCCCAATAGAATGCGCGCTTTTCAACCTTTGTATTAAATTTGCTCTAATTTACCTTGACCATGAACTGATGAATACTTGACTCTTGGGTGGCTCATGGGAGATATCCTTAGGAGAAATACGCTGACAACGTCTTGCTGAAATGGTGGTTTACCTCTGTGCAAATGCAGAATTCTTGAATCGCAATTTCTGGCTAGTTTTAAAAGATCTGCGACATTCTTTTATTAACCATGTAATTATAGTTAATGACTGATACAATCCTTATATTTATTATGTTGCTCTGAACCCCTTGCTGACATTTGAGGTAACTGTAGCTGATGGCGCAGGCTCAAAAGCTGAGCCCACAACATTAGACGCAGGTGTCAGCTGTATAATACAGATGACACTTTTCTGTAATGGCCAGGACGGGAGCTAGCTCCAATTCTGGCCGATTACCCCTTAGAAGTGCTTTGGGGAAAATAAAAATCCAGAATTGCTGTTTTTTTGTCACTTTACCTTCCAAAAAGTGAACTGAAAAGTGATCAAAATTGTAGAAGTAAAAACAACAACTTGTTTAGCAAGAAAGAGCTCTCACACAGCTCCGTCAATGGAAGCATAAAAAAAGTTATGGCTCTTAGAACATGGCGACACAACGAAAATATTATTTTTTGAAAATCAAATTTTATTGTGGATAAAGCTTTAACCCCTTAATGACCGGGCCTGTTTGGGCCTTAATAACCAAGCCAGATTTGTTAAATCTGGTATGTGTGACTTTATCAGAGAATAACTCAGCGAAAGTTTTGAATATCCAAGTAATTCTGACATTGTTTTTTCGTCACATGTTGTACTTTATTTTAGTGGTAAAAGTAGACTGATACGATTTACGGAAAATAATAAAAAAAATAGAAAAAATGAAGAAATTTTGTAAAAATTATAATTTTTCCCTATTTTTAACGGCAATATGTCACATATGTACATACATACAGTACAATTTTTTGTATTAAATATATATTTCCATCTCTTTACTCTATTTTGGCAGCACTTTTGAAAAAAATAATTATTTTTTGAGCAATTTAGAAGACTTACAAGTTTAGTAATAATTTTATACATTTTGAAGTACATTTGGTTTTCCTGCACCAAGCCAGGTTTTCAGAGGCTCATAGGTGTCAGAATGGTGGAAACCCCCCCAAGTGACCCCATTTTGCAAACTACACCCCTTAAGGTATTTATTAAGGGTTGTTGTAAGTATTTTGACCCCACAGTTTTTTTGTAAGAATTCATGCAAAGCAGGCGTAAAAAAATATAATCTCACTTTTTTCATAAAAGTATAAGTTTGAAGACCGATTTCTTTGTAAAGCGACCATGAGAATGAAGAAACACACCCCAAAATCTATCACCCTGTTTCGCCTGTTTTCAAAAATGCCCCCATTGTGACCCTAATGCATTGCCTGGACACACGGCAGGGCCCGAAAGGAAGGGAACACCCGAAGACTTTCAGGTCTCATATTTTGCTTGAAAATGTTTTAGGCCCCACTGTATATTTGGAGAGGTTTTGAGCTACCAGAACGATAGAAACTCCCCATAAACGACCCCATTTAGAAAACTAGACCCCTTAAGGTATTTATCTAGGGGTGTACTGAGTATTTTGACCCCACAGTTTTTTGCTAAATTTAATGCATAGCAGGTGAAAAAAAATAAAAAAATCACTTTTTCCATAAAAATATCACTTTGAAGACCGATTTCTGTGTAAAGCGACCATAAGAATGAAGAAACACACCCCAAAATCTATCACCCTGTTTCTCCTGTTTTCAAAAATGCCCCCATTGTGACTCTAATGCATTGCCTGGACACACAGCAGGGCTTGAAAGGAAGGGAGCACCCGGAGGCTTTCAGGACTCATATTTTGCTTGAAAATGTTTTAGGCCCCACTATATATTTGGAGAGGTTTTGAGCTGCCAGAACGATAGAAACTCCCCATAAACGACCCCATTTAGAAAACTAGACCCCTTAAGGTATTTATCTAGGGGTGTAGTGAGTATTTTGACCCCACAGTTTTTTGCTAAATTTAATGCATAGCATGTGAAAAAAAATAAAAAAATCACTTTTTCCATAAAAATATCACTTTGAAGACCGATTTCTGTGTAAAGCGACCATAAGACTGAAGAAACACACCACAAAATCTATCACCCTGTTTCTCCTGTTTTAAAAAATGCCCCCATTGTGACTCTAATGCATTGCCTGGACACACAGCAGGGCTTGAAAGGAAGGGAGCACCCGGAGGCTTTCAGGACTCATATTTTGCTTGAAAATGTTTTAGGCCCCACTGTATATTTGGAGAGGTTTTGAACTACCAGAACGATAGAAACTCCCCATAAACGACCACATTTAGAAAACTAGACCCCTTAAGGTATTTATCTAGGGGTGTAGTGAGTATTTTGACCCCACAGTTTTTTGCTAAATTTAATGCATAGCAGGTGAAAAAAAAACAAAAAACACTTTTTCCATAAAAATATCACTTTGAAGACCGATTTCTGTGTAAAGCGACCATAAGAATGAAGAAACACACCCCAAAATCTATCACCCGGTTTCTCCTGTTTTCAAAAATACTCTCATTGTTGCCCCAATCTGCTTATTAGACGTGTGGCTGGGCCAAAAAGAGAGGGAGCACCCTTTGGCTTTCAGGGCACAATTGAATAAATTCTCGGCCCCATATCATGCATTTAGAGGCATTGAGCTGCCTGAACAAAAAAAAAACCACGCAGAAATGACCCCATTTTAAAAACTAAACCCCTAAAGGTAGTCATCTAGTGGTGTAGTGGGCATGCGGACCAAACATTTTTTAAAGGAGGAAATAATGGGTATTATTTCAGACACTATGGGTATATAATGTTTTCTTCAAACTCTTATTACGTTTCCACATGAAATAGAGGAGACGTGGTAGAAGGTTATTTTGTTAGAAATATGCCACATTAATAAATTTGTGCGGCATACAGAAGAGAAGTGAAGCCGTGTATTCATAACGGATGCATGTCGCTATAGACGTATTTGCCTGTACTTATGACTATGTCTTGATGAAGAAGCAGTTGGCGCCATTATGATGTCATTGTGGACAGAATTCTGTCCTAATATAAAATCAGTCAGAGAGGAAAAAATAAACTGTACTGGAGTGACGGGCAATATCTTCAAACAAATGGAGGAAAATGTATCCAACTATGTTGCAAACTCGAGTCTGTTCACTAGATAGAAGAACACCTGCAGGGCTGTCATGACAAGCTTTTTTTTTCAGTGACTGGTTGTACAACGTCTCTTTAGCTCCATCAATCCTTATGAGGGACGAATGTGCCAAGTGACGCGGTACACCATAACAGGCCCCTGCCCGGCAAGGTAGGAACCGCTATGTGCACAAAACAACCAATCACCTACAGAATATATAGAGGGGCAATGTCCAAAACCATCTATAGGAACAGTAAAGGATCACTAATCCCCAAAATGATGTCAGTATTTCCAGAAGAACCGTAACAAAGACCATGGTGTATTGATAAGGAACAGCTCGATTATTAGAGATCCTCCAAAAAAAAAATATCATGCCCGTATCACGGTACAGAATTAGGAATGTAACCGCTGTATGTGGCAGGACATAGTCATAAGAAAAAGGAAATACATCCCCAATTTATTCTTGTAATCATTGCTAAAATGCACGACTTCCACTAATTCAGGGGCGGCACGGGCCGCAGGTGTTGGATTTATCTACTAATAAATGCAATGCCCACATTTATTTTTTATTTGAAGAACACTTGTGGGGTCCATGTTCTGAATAGACAGATGTGGGCTCCTGCACAATAAACTGTATTCATTTGTGAGTGATCAAGTCCTGGATTTAATTGTCCAAGAATTGTATAAAAAAAATCATAAAGGGGAAATTTAGTTTTACAGTCTGAAATAAATAAACCTCCCCATGAGAATCCCTCCCTCCCTTGGAAAGCCCAGAAACGAAACAAAAAAATATGCATAAATGAAATTGACTCCCTAAAAAGAATCCCCCCCCCCACCCCACCCTTTTTGGTTTTCCCTAAATTATAGATAAAATTAATAATTAGAAACGGTGTGGTAGGTCTCAAAACAGGGGAAGTTGCACAGGCCTGGATTTCAAGGGCACATGGGGCAGTAAATCCGGGAATCGCTCCTCCTTCCGTGTTTACTGCACACCCGGCATCTCTTTTGGGGGTATCTTTGGTTCACAGAGGCAGGGACGGGGTGAAGGAAGTGGCGCTCAGTGAGCCTTTTGACATCCTCTGACTCATAGGAGTCTCTAGGTGCGGGGGAGTCAAACAGGAGGTGCTCTATAATTTTCTCCTGATACTGGAGGAAACTGAGCGTTCCCTGGGTCTTGTACAGCACATAGCTGTTGTAAGTGGCCATCTGGATAAGGTAGATCGCTACCTTTTTATACCAGGCCCTAGTTTTGCGCTTGACCAGGTACGGTTGTAGGACCTGGTCAGATAGATCGACTCCCCCCATGAACTTGTTATAGTCCACCACGCAGACCGGTTTCCTCTTATCAGAGGTAGCGCCCCTCTCTCTTACTGCCACTGTGGTGTCCTCATGCACGGTGGAGAGCATGTACACGTCCTTTTTGTCACTCCATTTGACAGCGAGCAACTGGTCACTTGCAAATGAGTGTGACGCACCCCTTACTAGTCGCCTGGACACCAGTCGTTGAGGGAAGCCGACTCTATTTTTTCGTACCGTCCCACAGGCCCCTGTATTCGCAGCATGGAGGGACTTATACAGGGGGACACTGGTGTAGTAATTGTCGGTGTACACATGGTACCCTTTTTGTAGGAATGGCACCATGAGTTCCCAGACAATTTTCCCACTAATGCCAATATCCTCTGGGCATCCTGGGGGATTAAGGTGGCGGTCCCTGCCCTCATAAATGAAAAAGCCACAGGTGTAGCCTGTTGTGCTCTCGCACACCTTATAGAGTTTCACTCCGTATCGGGCTCTTTTGGAGGGGATGTATTGTCGAAACGATAGACGGCCCTTGAAGGACATAAGGGACTCATCTACCGCTAGTTTTTGGCCTGGGGTGTATAAATTGAAAAATGAGTCACTTAGGAGGGAGATTAGGGGTCTCAGTTTGTTGAGGCGATCATAGGCTGGGTCACTTCTTGGGGGGATTTGTGTATTGTCAGAAAAATGCATGAAACGCATTAGAGTCTCATAGCGCGTTCGGGCCATAACGGCTGCAAATACAGGCGTGCTATGGATAGCGCTGGTAGCCCAATAGGAGCGGATAGAGTTTTTTTTTTACTATCCCCATGTTTAGGGTAATTCCCCCCAAAATTTTTATTTCAGAAACTGTTGTGGGGATCCATCCTCTGGCATAGCAAGACCTGGGATTTTGGGTGCCAAATTGCCTGGCGTATAAATTCGTCTGCTGGACGATTAGTTCCAGGACCTGATCGCCTATAAACAAATGAAAAAAATTATAGGGACTAAAATTTGAGACATCTGCGTTGATGCCTGGAGTCGCTGTAAATGGCAAAACTTGGGGGGAGAAAGCAATTGCAGGATCCCAAATTGCGGAAGGGACTGCAGTACTAGGCCCGTCTCCTGACGCTTCACCGCTGACCGCTGCGTCCACCACCATAGGGCTGGGGGGTCCAGTGGCAGAAGCAGAACTTGTGTCGCTTTCTGAGCCAAGTTCTGCTTCTGACGCAGTGTCCGTATCACTGCCGGAACCGCTAGAGCACAGCATGGCGTATGCCTGCTCTGCAGAGAACATTCTGCGGCTTCTGCGGTTCATGTTCACCACACTAATATTTTTTTTTTTAGAAGACAAACAAAAAAACGGGGGTGATTACGTGTAATCTGGGGTGATTACTGGTAATCTGGGGTAATTACGGGTAATCTGGGGTAATTACGGGTAATCTGGGGTGATTACGGTAATCTGGGGTGATTACGGGTAATCTGGGGTAAATTACGGACAATATTCGGATAATATCGGAACACTGGCGAGTAAGTATGTGGTGTATTTTACAGTATAATACAGCACAAGATTTGTTTAGTATTTCTCTCTCTCCTCTCACAGATCAACTACAGTGAGAGGAGGGAGGGAAAGAGCACAAATCTGTGCTGTATTTTGAAAATATGGGACTATGGTCACTGTGATAGGTATATCACAGTGACCATCTGATCAGGGACCAATTATAACAGTCCCTGATCAGTTTCCATTTACAGGCAGAATAGCTACCTTTCACTGACAGCGCATGCGTGCGCCATTTTTATTTTATTTTTTCCGGCGGTTGGGGGGAGGGGGGGCACGATCGGAGGCCTAACAAATAGTTTTTTATCTCCTCTCACCAAACATTCATGGTGAGAGGAGATAAAAAGTCAGATTTCAATGCTGCATTAATTGTAACGGCGATTGCCGGTATTCGTTGAATACCGGCGATCGCCGGTTTGGGGACCGCAAACAACTGTCCCCAGACTGTGCTCCAAGCCCTCAGCTACCTCTGGTAGCTGAGGGCAGGGAGCTATCCCTCTGCACGGCACCGCAATCTTAATTAGATTGTGTGCGCATGCGCGGGCGCCATTTTTTTTCTCTTCCCGGCAGCTGCGGGAGGAGAAGAGAAGGGGGGCACGATCGCGGGCATCGGAGGCCCTTCAGGTTAGTTTTTTTTATCTCCTCTCACCAAACATTCATGGTGAGAGGAGATAAAAATGTCCATTTTCCACCGCTGCACTAATTGTAACGGTGGTCGCCGGTATTCGTTGAATACCGGCGATCGCCGGTTTGGGGACCGCAAACAACGGTCCCCAGAGTGTGCTCCAAGCCCTCAGCTACCTCCGGTAGCTGAGAGCAGGGAGCTATCTCCTTTCACGGCGCCGCAATTTTATTCTGATGCAGCGCCGTGAAAAGGCGTATGTATCAGAATAAAGCCCGTTAGTGGCCGCCGTTAAAAGGCGTATTGGCGGTCACTAACGGGTTAAAACATAAAAACAACTATATAAATTTGGTTCGCCGGAATTGTATGGAACAACACATGTCACTTATAACATACGATGATTGCTGTAAAACCAAAAAATTAAAAAAAAACTATGTCAAAATTGTTGTTCTTTTGTCACCTTGCCTCCCAAAAATTAGAATAAAAACTGTAAAATTTGCCTCCCAAAATTGTATCAATGAAAACTGCCTGTAAATGGAGACACTTTGGTTAATGTTTTGGGTTTGTATTCTGTACTTGTGACGGGACCCAAAAATGTATGCCATATATCTTTATAGGGCAGCAATGAAATTCAGTATAGCATATGTATTTCTGTCTTCTATAAATACCTAGTACAGGCCACACTCCAATGTATTATTACTGTCTACTAATATAAGTGTACAAGGCCAAAAATACAGTAAAAAATGCAATGGTGAATGTTACATGAAGACTTCCAGAGCTAAATGTGCTATAATATCAAGATGTATGAAATCTATGTGTTCACATAATTCTCACATAACAAACATTTCTCACCTATACACAGGAGGTTTAAACTCTAGGGACGCCACTGCTGGGACCCCCACGATCGTTAGCATTGGGGTCCGCAGTAACTGTTTCTCCAGATGAGTAACTTGAAACTCCTGGAACCGAATGAAAACTCTGTAACAGTGTCCCCCATCTACCATGTGACATTTGTATACTGGTGTCCTCTTATTTATCAGAGAGGCATCTGGGTCCCCTCAGGTATCAGGGCTTGGGTGCTACTGCCATCTCTGCACCTCCTATGGCTACGCCTCTGCATTCCACCTCAACCGCACAAGCGCAGTGCGGAGTTTGTATACACTGTCTAGAGCAGAGTTTTCCAACCTTTTCCCATCTCGAGGCACCCCTGGAAAAAAAAAAATCCTCGGGACACCACTACCAAAAATTGTTTACAAAACAGCAAAAAAACAGCTAAAAACAAGCAATACACTCAGGGTAAGTTCACACTGCATTTTTTTGTAAGGCAGACAAAAAAAATCTGCCTCAAAGTTCCTTTAGGAATTTTGAGGCAGATTTTGAATTGACAGCGTTGTTTGACACAGGTTTTTTTTTTGCGGTGTTTTTTTGCCCATAGTTTTTTTTAAGCTGTTGACGCTAATGCAAAAACTGCAGGCCGCTGTTTTTTTTTGCCTCCTATTCACTTCAATGGGAGGTCAGATGCGGAAACCACTCAAAGACCATCAGGCTCCACTCACAGTAAAATGACCATCAGCCCCCCACTCACAGTAAAGTGACCATCAGCCCCCCACTCACAGTAAAATAACCATCAGCCCCCCCAGAAAAGAGACCATCAGCCTCAGTTACCCAGTAAAGTGAACATCAGCCTCAGGTTCAGCCAGTAAAGTGACCATCAGCCCCCTCCAGTAAAGTCCCCATCAACTCCCCACTCACAGTCAAATGACCATCAGCCCCCCAGTAAAGAGACCATCAGCCTCATTTCCCCCAGTAAAACTAACACCAGCCCGCCACTCACAGTAAAATGACCATCAGCCCGTCTACTAAAGTGACCGTCACAGACAGAAAGTGTGCTTACTCCTGGGAAGGAACAAATAAGGAGGTATGAGAGGAGGGAACTACAACTCTCAGCATGTCCAGGCCATTATTGGATATCAGAGGACATTACTAGGAGGAGGTATAAAAGGAGAGAACTAGAACTCCCAGCATGTTCAGACTGTTATGTGATATCAGAGAACATTTACAGGGAGGAGGTATAAGAGGAGAGAACTACAACTTCCAGCATGTCCAGACTTTTATTATGGGATATCAGAGGACATTACAGGGAGAAGGTATAAGCGGACAGAACTACAACTACCAGCATGTCCACACTGTTATGTGATATCAGAGAACATTTACAGGGAGGGAGTCAGGGGCGTAACTAGGAAAGACTGGGCACCATAGCAAACTTTTGACTGGTGCCCCCCTCCCCTGGGTTTCACACAACCCCCCCTTGTAGATAGTGCCTTTTTTACAGCCCCCCCTGTAGATAACGCCATACAGCCCCCCCTGTAGATAACGCCATACAGCCTCCTTTGTAGATATCTACAGAGGGGGCTGTATGGCGTTATCTACAGAGGGGGCTGTATGGCGTTATCTACAAAGGGGGCTGTATGGCGTTATCTACAAAGGGGGCTGTATGGCGTTATCTACAGGGGGGACTCTGTATGGCGTTCTCTACAGGGGGGCTGTATGCCGTTATCTACAGGGGGGCTGTATGGCGTTATCTACAGAGGGGGCTGTATGGCGTTATCTACAGGGGGCTGTGTGGCATTACCTACAGGGGGGGCTGTATGGCGCTATCTACAGGGGGGGCTGTATGGCGCTATCTACAGGGGGGCTGTATGGCGTTATCTACAGGGGGGGCTGTGTGGCGTTATCTACAGGGGGGCTGTATGGCGTTATCTACAGGGGGGACACTGTATGGCGTTCTCTACAGGGGGGGCTGTATGGCGTTCTCTACAGGGGGGGCTGTATGGCGTTATCTACAGGGGGAGCTGTATGGCGTTATCTACAGGGGGGACTCTGTATGGCGTTCTCTACAGGGGGGGGGCTGTATGGCGTTATCTACAGGGGGCTGTATGGCGTTATCTACAGAGGGGGCTGTTTGGCGTTATCTACAGAGGGGGCTGTATGGCGTTATCTACAAAGCTCCGTATTTTCAGACGTTTTTTTAGTAAGCGTGTGCACATACCCTAACACAGAAGGTTTTACCAGAGAAATGCAACCCAATTTTTATTTCCCAGATTCTGCAGTTTTTAGAAATATCCCACATGTGGCCCTAGTGTGCTAATAGCCTGAAACACCGGTTTCAGAATCAAAGGAGCACCTACAGGATTTTGGGGCCTTCTTTTTTTTAGAATATATTTTAGGCACCATGTCAGGTTTGAAGAGGTATCATGGGGCCAAAATAGTAAAAACCCCCCAAAAGTGACCCCATTTTGGAAACTACACCCCTCAAGGAATTTATCTAGTGGTATAGTTAGCATTTTGACCCCACAGTTTATTTGTTAAATTTATTTGAATTGGTCTGTGAAGATGAAAATCTACTTTTTTTCTGAGAAAACTTAAATGTTTTTATATTTTACAAGGAATAAAGGAGAAAAAATACCCCAACATTTATAAAGCAATTTCTCCCGAATATGGTAATATTCCATATGTGGTAATAAACTGCTTTTTGCACCCACAGCAGGGCTCAGAAGAGAAGGAGCGTTATTTTGATTTTGGTGCGCTGATTTTGCTGGAATAGTTTTCGGTGCCATGACGTGTTTGCAATGCACTGGAGGGACAAAAACAGTGGAATCCACCCAAAAAGTGAACCTATTTTGGAAACTACACCCCTCAAGGATTTTTTTTAGAGGTATAGTTAGCTTTTTGACCCCACAGGTTTTTTTGCTGAATTCATTGGAATTAGTCTGTGAAGATGAAAGTTTACTTTTAGTCTGAAAAAACATAGAAATTAAAACATTTTACAAGCGAAAAATGAGAAAAAATACCCCAGCATTTGTAAAGCAATTTCTCCCGATTACGGCAATATGCCATATGTGGTAATAAACTTCCACAGCAGGGCTAAGAAGGGAAGGAGCGCTACTTGACTTTTGGAGTTCAAAATTAGCTGAAATGGTTTGCGGACGCCATGTCACATTTGCAAAGCCCCTGAGAGACCAAAACAGTGGAAACCCCCCAAAAGTGACCCGATTAATGAGGAATCAGACAACGAGGATTAAAAAGAAGAGAGTGTGGATGAAGAGAAAGAGGAGGATGAAGACAAAGAGGAGAATGAAGACAAAACTGTAATAAAGGAAGAAGACACCACGGAAGAAGTCAGTATTGTGATGAGCAAAATTCAGTTTCAGGCAGAAAGAAAAAATAAAATCCGCCAGCATTCCATCTTCCATAATATGATCAGGAACATCAGAGTGACTCATAATTTTTTTAATACCTATTCCCCAACACTTTTGAGCTTACCATTCCTGTAACCCTAGTGGTTTTAAGGTGTGCGTGGGATAGATAGTCACTTTGGGCTGGACCATCACCTGGACCATCATCCTTAGACCAATGTCCAGATGAGAGATGAGATATTATATGGAAAAATCTTTACTGTTATAACATCAACAGCATCAACTGTAATAATAGCAAAAAGATGATGACGATGATGATGATGATAATAATAATAATAATAATAATTGTTTGATAAGATAAAAAGGTTTAAAAAAAATGGAATAGGAAATAAAACTGTTTGCCTTTTCCCAGGGTCAAGAAGGTATTTTCCCCTACAACATAAATTGGCTGAATGTGTCGAGGGTCTTCTTCTGGATCAACAGCTTTAGGAGTAGGGACTTATTAGTTATTAGTAATAGCATAGTATAGTGTTCATAGCATTAATGTAATATAACATAGTATAAAGTGTAATACTTATAATTACAATATTAATTACAATAGTGTAATAATAATAATAATAATAATACCAAAATAACACTAACAATAAAATAATAAAAATTAATGTAACCCCTTCCTGACATCTGTCATATATATATACGGCGCAGGTAGGTTGGGGGAGTATGAAGCGGGCTAACGGGCTGAGCCCGCTCCATAGAACGAGCGTGTCTGCGGTGTGTAAAAGCCGTCACTTCAGTGTAACGGGCAGTTAGAAACAGGGGGGCGGCCTGTGACTGCATCGACCCCAGGCGACGCTATCATGGGGTGCCTGACAGTCTTCATACGAGACTGCAGTATAACAATATACTGCAATACATTAGTATTGCAGTGTATCATGCAAGTGATCCAACGATCGCTGGTTCAAGTCCCCTTGGGGGACTAGTAAAAAAAGTTAAATCAAGTTTTTTTAATATATAAATATATATATACTTTATATATTAAAAGTTAAAATAAAATCCCTTTTCCTATTTTCCCCAAGCACAATTTAAATAAAAATGAAATTAACATAACTGGTATCACCACGTCCGTAAAAGTCAGAATTACTACAATATAACATTATTAAGCCGCACGGTGAACACCGTTAAAAAAATAAAATACGTTAAACCGCCAGAATCGCTGGTTTTTGGTCATTTCATTTCCCACAAAAAATTGAATAAAAAGTGATCAAAACGTCTCATGTACCCCAAAATGGTACCAATAGAAATTACTGCTCGCCCCACAAAAATAAGCACTTATGGGGGCGTGGTCTAGCTGGATATGTAGCAGGACATGATCTGCTGAGCTCCCGCCGTCACACAACATTTATCCTGCAAAATTCATATTTGCCTGCTCCTCATCGTGCTCTGCTGGGGATCACGGACATACCCGGTAAGCCGGGATTTTTTTGACTCCGCTGCATTTGTCCTCCGACAGCCTGTTCCCGCTCCGGCGCCATTTTGGGCCTCGTGGTGCGTACGACACTGTGGAAGTTCCTCCTGCTTCAGCACGGTCAGAGACGCTGACACCCGCTGGGTACCGGGTAGGGACGGCTCTGCATCCACTCTGTCACGGCAAATCCTCCTGGACAGCTACCAGGACATGACGCCTCGGCCGTGATTGGAGATTATTGTGCTGTTGTAAACTGTGAGTACATGCAAGTCAGGGTGTCTCACAGCCCTAAAACCCGTAGCTACTGCTGTATATTCTCCAAAACGACTAACTCCCTTTATATGCCTGCTCCGCTGCCTCAGTTCCTCTGTGGCAGACAGGACTAAAAGAGGCAAAGGGGCACAGGGAACACGGGGGGGGGGGGGGGGATAGACTGCAAGAGACACCGATAACAGAACTTAAAAGATGTAGCTGCCCGCTTAGAACACTTTGCTCACACACCATCGGGATCTCAGACCGTGTGGTCGACCATTGCCTCTCAACGGGACTCCCTGTTAGATAACACTCCCGGGGTGACAAATGCTAGTCATGGGATGGGAGAAGAACAGGACACTGCCGTTGCGGTGACACTATCACCAGGGCATGAATTGTCTGACTCAAATTCGGAACCTACTCTCAAAGATGTATTTCTTGCTGTTAAACAGTGTAGCTCTGCCCTATGCAAGCTTCAAGTGCAAGTGCAAGTCGGTGGTATCATGGAATCTCTCGCTATCAGCAAACAAGACATTGAAAAGGTTTCCGAACGCATAACTGCAGCTGAAGGTAGAATATCTGAACTGGAAGATAGTCTGACTCCGATTGCTAGAGATACCCACAGGCAGGCTCAAAAAATAGCTGAGCTGAGCTGAGGGCCAAAGCAGATGACCTGGAAAATAGGTCCAGGCGCAACAATATTCGCATGGTGGGGATTCCAGGTCTGAAGGTGCTAAGTGTGAGGAATACTTGGAATCCTGGATTAAAGATAAATTTGGCACGAACAAAGTCACGTTTTTATTCACCATTGAAAGGGCTCATAGAGTCCCCTCTAGACGTTTGCCTCCTGGGGCTCCGCCAAGACCAATACTCAGAAAGATTTTATATTTCAGAGACAGAGACATTGTCCTTCGTGGGGCTAGAGAACACCCGGATTTGTATATTAATGGTCAAAAGATCTCATTATTCCCTGATTATTCTGCAGAGGTGCAGCGCAAAAGAATCAAATTCATAGAAGTCAAGCGCAAACTGCGCCAACTAAATGTTCCTTACTCTATGCTGTATCCAGCAAAGCTCAGTGTCACAATCTGTGGGCATGTGGACCCACTGGGCCATACCACCATAGCGGGATAGCAGCTGGCCAATACAGAGTACCAAGTAAAGTCTATAGTTCAAGCAAGGGTACCTGTGGTAATTCAGACTGTTGCGATGACTAGGCTCACATGGGACCTTGGCAGCAGACATCAGGCGTGGTGTAACACAGCAGACAGACTGGTGGTACAACACGATTCCAACTCTTTAAGGCACAGGAACAAGGTAGTATGGGATACAGGATACAGGTAGCAGGTACGGGAACACTGGGAACTGGAAAACACTAAGGGACCATTTGCTAGACTTACACAGGCAAACACAACAATGCTCAGGCAATTAAGGAAGGGGCAGGGCCCTTCTTATAGTCCAGGGTGATCTGGGAGCAATCAGTTCAATATTACAAATGTGTGTGCTCTGGCTCTTCAAGACCGGGAGTGAGCTCGCGCGCGCACCCTGGTCACTGCCGGACAGGACGGCCACATGTGCATGTGCTAGCATCTCCGGAGAGGAAGGCGTCAGCAGGATGAGAGGAGTCTGCGATCAGCGACTGCAGACGTTGCACAGAGTAGTAGCACTGGGAACTACCACTTCTTTAATACTTCCACAGAAGTGACATCTTGGCTGGAGAGACATGAGCGTGCATTGCGACTGGAAGGCAGAGGAGATACTTAAAAGTTTGGATGCCTTGGGCGTCTTGCTGCCTCATTGGATACAGGGAGACCAGTGAATGTGGGCTGGAAGGACTGACTGCTACAATTTTGGAGGGTGTAGCAGTTCGTATACTACTGATTTGCTATTGATATAAGTTGTTTGCGGTTATGTATTGACTAATGTTAATGTGAATTTCTTTCCAGGCAATAACATATCTTTGCTTGTACTACTAATAACTGTACTTTACAATTGTTGGGAATGGGTTTTCACAATACTGAGAACACTTGGAAGTACACATCTCTCGCTAATCTGCTGGTATGTTGGTGTTATGCTTATCAAACATGGGGAGCAGTTGAGTGGTGATGGTACGAAACGGGTTCACCTACATGTGGACGGCGGGGTGCAATGTTAGCAGCGTACTACGATGTTATACCTGGTGCATCCACCAAAGGGTACATAGTGACTCGTGGTGGTTCAGCCTGAGGTATTGTGATGTTAAGTGCCTACTAAAACATCTTCCTGCTATTGGCTTGCCATGGTTATATATATTAGCGCCCGCCCTTCCTTGTGGAGGTATAATAACGTATGTGTGCTTTTGTACTTGTATTGTCTTGTTGTGGGAGTTGGGGGAGGGCTTAAGGGTTTTGACTCAAAGGGAGTTTCTGGGATAGCTGAGATTTTTGTAACAGATTTTGACACTGCAAAAAGATGGTGGAACAGGCGGGGTTGTGACCCTTACAGATTTGCTGTCAGAACATTAGATTGACCGAGGGGTCTTGGTGATAACCTGATAAAAATGTTATCGTGGCTCTCATGGCTTGTAATTGTAAAATTGTGGCCTGGAATGTGAGAGGGCTGAGGGATGCGGCCAAGCGTTCTGCAGTACTGAATGTCTTGAAGCAATATCAGCCGGCTATATTGCGTTTATCTCAAGCGCATTTAATATCTGACACTATTTCATCACTTCGTAGAGCGTGGATTGGTTCTGCTTACCTCCCCAAATATTCATCTCACGCTAGGGGAGTCAGTGCGCTGGTGCACAGGATGATCCCCTCTTAATGCAGGGAATCATCTGTTGATCCGGGGTTTCAATATGTATGCCTGAAGTGTGAGATTTATAATGTCAAGATGACATTGGTGGCGCTATATATACCGCCACCTTATTCTAATGTAGTGTTTAAAACAGTGCTGGCTTTCCTGGCGGCATTCCCTGACCTTCCAGCCTTTGTACTGGGTGACTTTAATTCTTATTTAGACCCACTTTTGGATAAGTTTTATGGTAATAACGTACCTCCTCAGGCTTCGAATACTGTACTGGCCCGGACTCTATCTGAGGTGGGACTGATAGATATATGGAGGGCCAGTAACCACACAGAGAGACGGTGCTCGTGTTACTCAAGTTCACATGGCTCCCTGTCTAGAATAGATCTCGCTGTGGGGAATGATCTGCTGTTCGGTTATGGCAAAGATTTTTCGTACCAGCCAAGGAGCATCTCTGATCACTCCCCCATACTGCTTTCACTGGCCTTCATTGTAGGAGTAGAGAGAACTGGCGGGTTGTGGAAGCTTAACCCATTCTGTCTCCATGTACTTGGTCCATCAGGTAGAGTAGTGACAGAGTTAGAGGAATTTCTACGGGACAATAAGGGATCTGCTTCTCCATTAGTAGTTTTGGATACCCTGAAAGTGTATACGCGAGGGCTTTATGTTAAAATTATTAGTAGACATAAGTTTAAACATAAACAGCTTCTGTTAAACCTCCAGTCTAGAGTGGAGGATACGGAGAAACGGTTTGTTACTGGCCCTAGTGAGGAAACTAAATGCAGCTGGATAGAAGCTCAACAGTTGCTTAAAGAACACCTTCTTCAATCCTCAGAACTTAAATGCTTCTTCCTAAAGCAAAAATATTTTGAGGAAGGGGATGTTGGCAACTATAATAAAAGCACAGGAAGGCCCAACACGTATTGCTACTTTAAAAGGTTTCTCGGATGTCGAGGTGGTAGATGACCATGGGATTTTAACAATCCTACATGATTTCTATAGAGATATCTACTCATCCAGATAAGTGAATGGGGACTCACAGATTGGGGGGTTTCTTGACCAAACTGCTCTTCCATCTCTGACAACAGCCCAACAGTCTGATCTTGATAGGCCAATGACCATTGAGGAGATGGAGTTCGCTTTGAAAGACTTTCCAAATGAAAAAGCACCTAGTGTAGATGGTTTTCCCGGGGAATTCTTTAAGGAACATAAGGGGGTATTGTTACCAGAGCTCTTGGAAGTTATCAGGGAGGCAGAAACAATTGGGTCATTACCTAATTCCATGGGTGAAGCGATAATTGTAGTTTTACCAAATTTGGGTAAAGATTTGACACGACCTGACTCCTACTGGCCCATCTCTTTGCTGTGTGCTGGTGTGAAAGTACTGGCAAAGGTGCTTGCTAATAGACTGCTTACAGTTATTTTGCATTTGATACATAGTGACCAATCTGGATTCATGCCAGGAAAATCAACGTCCATAAATATTAGAAGACCGTTTTTGAACCTCCAGTTGAAGCCAGATGCAGGAGAGCATAGAGCTGTGCTTTCGCTCGACGCTGCAAAAGCCTTTGACAGCGTCGAGTGTAGATTTCTGTGGGAGGTGATGGCTAGAATTGGCTTTTGGGGGAGGTATTTGGCTTGGGTTTAGTTGCTCTATAATAATCCAAGTGCACATGTTAGGGCAAATGGCGAGCTCTCTGAAACGTTTGCACTAGGGAGGGGCACCCGTCACGGCTGTCCTTTATCCCCCTTTCTTTATGCCTTGGCTTGTCTGATTAGAGACTCTGTGGAAATTACAGGTTTTAAGTATGGTGATATGGAAGAACCGTATTGCTCTATATGCAGGCAATATGCTGCTTTTCCTGGGAGATGTAGATAGATCTCTTCGTCCGACTATGCAATTGATTGCGGACTATGGTAAATTTTCGGGACTATCCATAAATTGGGATAAATCTGTCATTTTGCCATTAGATCCCTTGACTAGGGAGCTGTTGGGAGAGAATACTCAACTGCAGGTAGTCTCATCCTTTAAATATCTAGGCATTCAGGTGTCTTCCTGCCCAGGGGAATTTGTCTCACTTAATCTACACCCTATGATGGAACGTGCTAAAGCCAAAATTAAAACGTGGTGTGGTCTTCCACTCTCGGTGATATGTAGGGCCAACCTGACTAAAATGGTGCTGATGCCACAGTTTTTGTATATACTAAAAAATTCACCTGTATGGATCCCGATAATACATTTCTGTAAAATTCAATGGTTATGAAGGTTACTTATTTGGAAAGATAAAGCAGCCAGAATATGCCTGGAAACACTCCAGAGAGCCAAAGACCAGGGAGGATTAGCGGTGCCCAATCCGTGGCTTTACTTCCTAGCTGCACAAGCCCAGCAGGTTAAAGGGTGGGGACAGGCCACTAGTTCCTATGTAGCGGAAAAACTACTGGCTTGGCATGGAGATGGCCTCCTCTATATCTTATGGAGATTGGGACCCGGGGTAGACCTCCGGATGTGACACCAACATTACTATTATTGATCAAAGTGTGGCATGAAATCAATGCAGAATTGACAAACTGTAATAAAATAACGCCTCTATGGAGAAACCCAAAACTTGGGGAAATACAGGCATTAGAGGGATTTTCCCTCTGGGAACACTCGGGCATACATAGGGTCGCACATATATACTCCGAAGTTAATCTTAAAAGTTTTTAACAGCTTCGGGAGGAGTTTAGTTTGCCAAATCACTTTTTCTATCAGTACCTCCAATGCGCCATGCCCTTGAGGTGCAGGCTATAGCGACTGCTGTTGTCACCTCCTCTCATCCTATACTGGAGATAATAATCTTGCAGGGCACCATGAAGGGAGCTATCTCAGCGATATATGAATTCCTTTTGCATTCCTACCATAAAAAATTTCCCCTACATGTATGTGCAAAATGGGAGGCAGATGTGGGCCCCCTCATGGATGAAGCTTGAGAAGATGTTCTGGCGAATACAAAATTATGGCTTCAGAATATGACAACAAAACACAAACTTTATTTTTAACAATCAGTTTTTTCTTTACAAAAGTAGTAAAACATATAAAAAATATATACATTTGGTATCGCCACAATCATATTGACACGCAGAATAAACTTAACATGTCATTTTTACCACACAGTAAACACCGTAAAAACGAAACCCCCAAAAAAGGAGGAATCACTTTTTTCTCAACTTAACATGTCATTTTTACCACACAGTAAACACCGTAAAAACGAAACCCCCAAAAAAGGAGGAATCACTTTTTTCTCAATCCACCCCACAAATAATTTTTTTCCAGTTTCCCGCTACATTACATGGTGCAATAAACGGTGCCGTGAAAATCTACAACTCGTCCTACAAAAAACAACTAATACAGCTATATCGATGAAAAAATAAAAAAAAGTTATGCCATTTGGAAGGTGAGGAGGAAAAAACTAGTGGCGTAGGTAGTTCTCCAAGATCTGATTGATCCTCTCGACCTGACCATTGGACTGAGGATGGTAGGCTGAGGAAAAGTCCAACTTTACACCGAGGAGTCCGCAGAGTACTCTCCACCACTTCCGTATGAAGCCCCCTCTCCAAGTTCTCTTTAACATAGGCGGACATGTACAGAGACTCTGGCAAGGAGAGTGGATATACCCTACCTTGGGGAAGGGATGCACCAGGAATCAGCTCGATAGGACAGTCATACGCCCGGTGTGGGGGCAGCGTCTCCGCCTCCCTCTTGCTGAAAACGTCTGAAAATGCAGCATAATGACCAGGTAATCCCTCCAATGACTGAGGCAGAGGAGGCTGAGCCGGACGAATCTGTGCCAGGTAACGTCTGACACTCAGGGCCCCACTGGAGAACCTCTCCAGAGTTTCAGTCCAGAACTGGGGCATGTAGTCGGAGCCAAGGCAGCACATGGTTAAAGGCCTTGGACAAGACAAAGAATGAGAGAAGCTCGGAGTGGAGAGCTCCTACTTGGAGCCTCAACGGCTTGGTCACAGCTATAACTGGGTCTGACAGAGGTAGTCCATTTACAGATGCAACCACCAATGGCCTCTCCAGAGGGGTAGTGGGCAATTGGAGAAGATCCACCAGGTCTCTACGAATGAAATTAGCAGCATATCCAGAGTCCAGATACGCAGAGACCTGATGCGTTTTCTCGCCGGACCCTATGGTTACGGGGATGGATAATTTAGACTGAAGTCCTTCTTTACCCAAGGTTGTCTCTCCTACCAACCCTAGGCCTTGGGGCTTTTGGGAACACAGACGCACAAGATGGCCTCCGAGGCCGCAATATATACAGAGTCCCGAAGTGCCTCTGCGTTGTCTCTCCTGGGTAGATAGCTTAAACTGCTCCATCCTCACAAACTCCTTAGGAGGGTCGGCATCTGAGGACAGCAGAGGTTGCTGCAAGGTAGGGACCGGACTAGGAAGACCTCCCTCCTGACGAGCTTCTTGGAGCCGTTCTCGGATCCTTATATCAATCCGGGCGGCCAGAAGGATGAGGTCATCCAGGGTAGACGATAGATCTCGGGCGGCAAGTTTGTCCTTAATCTTAGGAGACAGTCCCTGCCAGAATGTAGCCACCAGAGCCTCATTGTTCCACAACAGTTCTCCCACCACGGTGCGGAAGTAGATGGCGTACTCGCCCACGGAGGTGTCTCCTTGGCGTAGGTTCAGCAAGGAGGCCGCTGCAGACGAGACTCGTCCAGGCACCTCAAAGACTGTGCGAAATGTCCGGAGGAACCCCTGTAAGTCACGGGTCTCTCGTCTTTGTTTCTCCCAGATAGGTTTCGCCCATGCAAGGGCCTTGCCAGTGAAGAGAGAGATGATGAAAGCGACCCTTGCGCCATCAGATAAAAATGCCCTTGCATACAGGCTGAAGTGGATCTGGCACTGGTTCAAAAATCCACAACAGGTACCTGCATCTCTATCATAGCGGTCAGGAAGTGGCAAAGAAAAACAAGGATCAACACTGCCAGGAGGTGTAGTCTGAGGATCAACACTGCCAGGAGGTATAGTAGGAGGAATGGCAGCTAGCACCTCTTGCCGACGTGCAATAATGTTCAAGGCCTGGAGGAGTTGGTCCTGTCGAGACCGGAGGTCTAGCATATCCGTCCGCATCTCTTGTGACGTCATCTTGGTCTTGGATCGACCAGCGGGGTCCATGGCCAGAGCGTGCTGTCACATTGGGTTCGGGGACACACTGGGCCGTACCGCCTTGACGGTATGGCAGCTGGCCAACAGGACACAGGTCACAGTCTATAGTTCGTATAGTGTACCTGCGGCAGCTCGGACAGTAGCAAGACAGGCACGGCTGGGACTAGGCAGCAGGTAGACGTCAGGCGCAGGACAGCATAACTACAGCTCAGCACGGCACTTGACCAGGATAGCGCGGGATACAGGTTACAGGATACAGGAACGGGAACACTGGGAACTGGAAAACACTAAGAGACCATTTGCATAGACAAACTTTGGGTATGACAACAACACTCAGGCACGGGAGGAAGGGGCACAGCCCTTCTTATAGCCCAGGGTGCTCTGGGAGCAATCAGCAAAATCTCCCACCTGCATGCGCTTTGGCTCCTTGAGTCTGGACTGAGCTCGCGAGCGCACCCTGGTGGTCATTGTGGAACAGGACGGACGTATGTGCAGAAATCTCTGGAGAGAAGGGCGTCGACTGGATGGAAGGAGTTCGTGGTCAGCAACCACGGACGTTACAAGTATTGTCTAAAATTTTTAGTGTGTTGTGTATGGGGTTAAAATCAGTTCCTCTCCTCTGTGTAAAGGAATGTTTCTTATCTCTGCGCATGCGCTGTTGTCTGTAAGTACACCGAGGGAGTAAAATATTACAGCCGGCTAAATTTGTCTGCAAAAAGATAAAAATCACGCTGCATATTTATGTGTTATGATGTGATAAGATTTAATGTTGTAATATTTTGAAGTTAATTCAAATGAAATAAAATACAGATATTGTGAGACACGGGATCTTGAAAATCTATGTACCCCTATTGTACCCTACTCCTAGATATAGTTTATTGGTTTGCAGTAATTAATGGTAGCAGATATATTATTTTCTGTTTTATTGGATGAATAATTACAATTGTTCTTTTTGTTTTCACACATGCAGACAAGTGCTATAGTACTGTCTAAATGTCATTTTTGGAAATGTATGATGTTTTAAAAGTAAATTGTTGAAATGTATCTAAAAGATAAAATTTAGTTTTGTCAGGAGAAAGTCACTTTTGTTCTAGGCTATTGCATATTTCAGGGGGGAAACTAGTGCTCCCAGACAGAGTGCCCAACCTTATTATGTTGAGATATGTAGTTTTGAACCCTGCTACATTACTTTCGGAGAGTCCAAATAGGAGGGAGTAGTGATGAGACTGATCAGATACAATTTTGTTTTGTATTCTGTTTTGTTTTGAATTAATGAATTTGGTTCTAGGAGATCTACAAAATGTGTATGAGACCCCAATGAGTAATCCACATTTAGGGCAGATTTACACGAACGTGTGCGTTTTGTTCATGCAAAAAACACGCCGTTTTGTGTGCGCAAAAGGCACTTAACAGCTTCGTGTGTCATCACATAGGATGTGCGGCTGCGTGATTTTCGCGCAGCCGCCATCATTATGACACTCCGTTTGGATGTTTGTAAACAGAAAAGCACGTGGTGCTTTTCTGTTTGCAAACATACTTTTGACTGCTGTTGCGTGAATCACGCACGTCCCACGGAAGTGCTTCCGTGTGGTGCGCGTGATTTTCACGCACCCATTGACTTCAATGGGTGCGTGATGTGCGAAAAATGCACAAATATAGGACATGTCGTGAGTTTTACGCAACGGACTCACGCTGCGCAAAAATCACGGACTTTCTGCACGGCCCCATAGACTAACAAATTTCCGTACGACACGAGTGAAAATCACGCACGTTGCACGGACGTATATCACGTTCGTGTAAATAAGCCCTAAATGTGTAAGAGAGTAACCCAGATTTTGAGGTTTTTCTGTGTAGATGGTTCCAGATCCTTCCAGAACGGTAAATATGGCACTGGGTATGCTGTGCTGTAGTCTCCACCCAATATGAAGTATTGCGTAACAGACCATCCCCCTACAGCAAATCTGCACAGGAGGCCGAGGTGATGTCACTCACAGATGAGTCTTTACATATTTAGATGGGAAGGAGGTGAAAATAGTCTGAACATTGTTCATTTTATGCCTGATTTCAGTAAAATAATTTGTTTGATTTTGTATTAATCATGTACTTACAGGACCTGGTGGGGGTGGGATTTATAAGTGTTTTGGATTATCAGATGAATGTGGAAAAATAAAACTCCACCCTTTTGAAATGGTCTATCTTTATGCGACATGGGTTTCCAATGTAAATTTTTAATGTAGAGATACTTCATCATATACAGTATGTACAAGACAGGATACGATGCACAAGGTAAATCATCGAGAAACCACTCTCACCTTCTTGTTCATCTCAAAAAGCGGAGCTGTAGGTGCTCGCTGAGGCTTGTAACCTGCCAAAAGTTAAGACAGCCAACATTTAGGCGGGATTCACACGACCGGGTCCCGCCCGAGCCCGAGTGTCGGCCAGTAAAATCGGCCATTTTGCCCCGCCGGTTTGCATAAAGTTTTGCATCCGTTCCGGGCCGGGCAGATCTGGACAGTGACATCAGCGGCAACTCCTGAAGGGGAATCCCCATGTGTTCGGGGATTCCGCTTCAGGAGTTTCCCCTGATGTCACTGCCCAGATATGGACAGAGACATCAAGCGCTCTGTCCAGGAGCGGAATCCCTGAAAACACAGGGATTCCGCTCCTTCAAGGAGCTAAAGTGGGGCTAGCACATAGCAGAGCAGGGAGATACCTTCCCGCTCTGCTATAGTGGCGTCGCTACAGTAGTAGCAGCCGCAGCAGCAGCAGCTGCTAGCGGCGCCATGGAAGGTCTCGCCGGGCCAGGGCGCTTTTAACAAGCAGGGGAAGGGAGCCAGCACAGCGCTCCCTTCCACCTGCTGTACACCCCGGCCCTGTCACACAGTGTACAGCGTACAGCCATTCGTCCGAATGGCATCAACTCCTCCTCCTCACATGCACTCTGCGCTGTGAGGAGGAGGAGATAGAGCGCAAGCCACGGAAAACCCGGCCATCACTCGGGACACATTCCGGTGATGGCCGTGTATTACCCGGCCCCATAGACTTCTATGGGAGCCGGGCGGCCGGGTACCCGGCCGAAAATAGAGCATGTCCTATTTTTTTACGGCCGGTTTTCCCGGCCGTCAAAAAATCGGTCGTGTGAATAGCCCCATTAGGGGTCTATTATTCCTAATGCAGCCGGATGCCGACCGATTTATGAACGGCCGGCACCCGGACGGGAAATCCTGTCATGTGAATGAGGCCTAACACTGACTCTAGGTACGATTTTGGCATCACCCACAATTATGGGCCCATTGGTAGTAGGACTTTTGTTGGATCATCGGGTTAGCCAATTGAGAGAGCAAGAGATGACAGACCTGACAACAAAGGTATGTGCAGACAGGTTACAGAAAATTGGCTTGTCCCTGAATTTAATAATGCCACCATTAGGTTTGTAGAAGCCTGCATGATGTGCACACAGCATGACATATGTAAAACAGCAAAGGTACCTATAAAAACTGCACGCCGCCAGATTACCCGTTCCAGCGACTGCAGAACATACAACTACCCGAGGTAGGTGTGTATGAAAAGTTGCTTGTATGTGTAGACCTGTTCTCAGGGTTACCTGAAGCCTGGCCAGTACCTTCCCCACTGCAGAAGTTGTGTGTAGTGACGGGAATAGTTTTTATCCCAAGTATTGGACTGGTGTTTGTACAATGATAAGATATCAGCAGTTCTCCAGATGTTATTCCAAAGTTAGTTTGTTTAATAATGATATTCAAGAAGTGTTGTGGGAATATTAACCCCTTAAGGACGCAGCCTTGTTTTGGCCTTACGGCTCGGAGCCCATTTTTGAAATCTGACATATTTCACTTTATGTAGTAATAACTTCGGAATGCTTTAACCTATCCATGCGATTCTGAGATTGTTTTCTCGTGAGATATTGGGCCTTATGTTAGTGGTAAAATTGGGTCGATTTATTCAGTGTTTATTTGTGAAAAATTACAAAATTTAGAGAAAATTTAGAAAAAATTGAAGTAGTTACTAATTAACATTTCCCATATGTCTACTTTACATTTGCATCATTTTTTGAATATTCTTTTATTTTTCTTGGACGTTACAAGGCTTAGAACAGAAACAGCAATTTCTCATATTTTTAGGAAAATTTCAAAAACCTTTTTTAAGGTACCTGTTCAGTCCTGAAGTGGCTTTGAGGGGCCTATGTATTAGAAACCCCCATAAAGCACCCCATTTTAAAACCTAGACCCATCAAAGTATTAAAAACAGCATTTAGAAAGATTTTTTTAACCCTTTAGGCATTTCACAGGAATTAAAGCAAAGTGGAGGTGAAATTTGCAAATTTAAATTTTCTTGCTGAATTTCAATTTTATTCCATTATTTTCTATAACACAGAAGGTTTTACCAAAGAATCACTACTAAATATGTATTGTTCAGATTCTGCAGTTTTTAGAACTGTCCCACATGTGGCTCTAGTGTGCTCTTATACTAAAACACAAGCCACAGAAGCAAAGAAGTACCTAGTTCATTTTGGGGCCTCTTTTTTTAAATTAGAATATATTTTAGGCAGCATGCCAGGTTTGAAGAGGTGTTGAGGTGCCAAAACAGTAGGAATCCCCCAAAAGTGACGCCATTTTGGAAACTACACTCCTCAAGAAATGGTTGTTGTTACCATTTTGAACCCACAGGTTTTCCACAGCACGTATTTGAATTGGGCTGTGAAATTAAAAAAATGCAATTTTTTTCCAATAAGAAGTAATTTTTGATTAAAATGTCTTCTTTTCACAGGGAACAAAATACTCAATTTTGTTGCCCAATTCCACCAGAGTGCAGCAATACCCCATTTGTGGTAATAAACTGCCGTTTGGGCCCATGGGAGGGCTCAGAAGGAAAGGAACGCAATATGATCTTTGGAGTCTAGATTTTGCTGGAATGGTTTTCGGGTGCGATGTCGCATTTGCAGAGCCCCAGAGGTATGAAAGCAATGGTGACCCACCAGAAGTGACCCCATTTTGAAAACTACACCCCTCAAGGAATTCATTTATGGGTGTTGTGACCATTTAGACCCCACAGTTTTTTCACAGAATTTATTTGAATTGGGCTGTGAAATTAAAAAAATGCAATTTTTTTCCAATAAGAAGTAATTTTTGATTAAAATGTCTTCTTTTCACAGGGAACAAAATACTCAATTTTGTTGCCCAATTCCACCAGAGTGCAGCAATACCCCATTTGTGGTAATAAACTGCCGTTTGGGCACATGGGAGGGCTCAGAAGGAAAGGAACGCAATATGATCTTTGGAGTCTAGATTTTGCTGGAATGGTTTTCGGGTGCGATGTCGCATTTGCAGAGCCCCAGAGGTATGAAAGCAATGGTGACCCACCAGAAGTGACCCCATTTTGAAAACTACACCCCTCAAGGAATTCATTTATGGGTGTTGTGACCATTTAGACCCCACAGTTTTTTCACAGAATTTATTTGAATTGGGCTGTGAATTAAAACAAATGTAATTTTTTCCAATAAGATGTAGTTTTGGGTCAAAATGTCAAATTTTCACAAGGAATAAAATACCCCATTTTGTTGCCCATTTTGTCCTGAGTGCGGCAATACCAGATTTGTGGTGATAAACTGTCGTTTGGGCCCATGGGAGGGCTCAGAATGAAAGGACTACCATTTGGCCTACTGGGGATTTTCTGGTGCTAAGTCATGTATGCGGAAGCCCCTGAGGTACCAGTACAGTTGAAACCCCCGAGAAGTGACCCCATTTTAAAAACTACACCCCTTAAGGCATTCATCTAGAGGTGTAGTGAGCATTTTGACCCCACAGGTATTGTGTAAAAGATAATGCGCAGCAGATGGTGCACAGGGAGATTTGCAATTTTCTATACATATATGCCAATTCAGTGTCCGATATATTGTGCCCAGCGTGTGCCACCGGAGACATACACACCATAAACTGTAATGTGGGTTCTCCCGGGTATGGCAATACCCTATAAGTGGCTGTTAACAGCTGCCTGGGCACACGGCAGGGCTCAGAAGGGAAAGATGAGGGGGATAAGCTGTGCGGAGTGCATCAGGGTAAGTAAAACTGGGGTAGATTAAAAATCAAGGGATGTATGATAAATTTTAAACCACTCTTTCATACAGAGCCCTGGTTTTTCAGGACACGTGTCACACTGATATATTGTGTCCTTCCTTATCCCCCTCTTGCACCTCTTTTGACTTTTTCCCTTCTTGCCAGTTTGGGGAACTTCTCCTGGACAGTGTTGCCCTGGTACGATGCGTGTGGCCTCGCTTCCAGAAGTACTGGGTGCCCCCCCTCCTTGGTCCCTAAAGATTAGGTTCTTGATGACCACCTCTTGAAATGACAGGAAAGTTCCCCTCTGGCTTGCACATCGACGTAGCACGTACGCATTGTACAATGCCATCTGTATGATGTGCATGGCCAGTTTCTTATACTACACCCTCGATTTCGGCATGGCATTGTAGGGCTTCAGGACTTTGTAGTCTACTATTGTAGTCCAGGATGCAGTCTGGTTTGGGGGTCTCTGTACTGATACCTCGTACTGGTACTGGTACATGGGTACTGGTGTGTACTGGTGTCGCCATGTATTGTTGTCCATACAAGGACATCTCTCCTGTCCTTGTACTTGACACACAATATGTTGCTGCTAGAGTGTGACCTGCTCTCACCCCTTCTGAGTGTTTGCCTAAGCAGAGTCTTAGGGAGGCCTCTCAGATTTCTTCTAGCAGTGTCGCATGCAGCAGTACTTCTGGAAGCAAGGCACTTGAAGTGTGGGACGCTGGTATAAAAATTATCCAGGTAGAGGTAGTAACCCTGGTCCAGCAGTGGGTGCACCAAATCCCACACAATTTTTGCATTAACTCCCAGTAAGGGGGGGGGGCATTCTGGGGGCTGAATACTGGTGTCCTTCCCTTCATATATCCTAAATTTGTACATATAGCCTGATGCACTCTCGCACAGCTTATACATCTTCACGCCATACCTTGCCCTCTTACTCGGCAGGTAATGGCGGAATTTAAGCCTCCCTTTAAAATGTATCAGGGACTCATCAACAGAAATACACTTTTTAGGGGTGTTTGCTTGGGCAAACCGGGCGCCGAAATGGTCTAATAGGGGTCTCAGTTTATACAAACTGTCAAAACTGGTGTCATCTCGGGGTGGGCACTGCTCATTATCAGTGTAATATAAGAAGCAAAGTATTGCCTCATAACGCATCCTGGACATGGACATAAGGTACATCGGGTGTGGTATAAGATGTCCGTGCTCAGGTAGGTCCTAATGGGTGGCTATTTCAGAAGCCCCATGTTCAAGCGAAGTCCCCAGAACTTGCTGAACTCTGCTGCGTCTACAGGGGTCCACCTGTGGGATTGGGCATAAAATGATGTGGGGTATACTGTTGAGCATATAAATTTGCCTGGGAGACCATAAGCTCTATAAAGTCATCAGTGAAGAAGAACTTGAAAAAGTCAATTTCACTGAGCCCTGCCGTATTACATTTGATCCCTGGGCTGCCTGTGTACTCAGGGAATTGGGGCTCATAAATGTCTGGTGTGGGGGTCCAAATGGGGTAACTTCGCTCGGGGGTTTCAACTGCGGAGGAGTCACTTCGCTCGGGGGTTTCAACTGCGGCAGGGTCATTTTGCTCGGGGGTTTCAACTGTAGTGGTGGTCTTGGGGCATCTCCTAGGGGGTTCCTCTTCTTCATCACTGGATGAGGAGGTGGATAAATAAAACAGTCTCGCCACCCGAAGAGTCTGTATCTGAAGCAAGAAATTAATATGCCTCTTTGGCAGTAAATGTCCGTTGGGACATGTTTGTTTGCTTCCCTAACTAGGAGCAATAGGCTGCTACCTAAACTAGCCCAAAAATTTGTGTTTTTATATAACAAGTGGGCTTCCCTGAGACTAAACCTAACTAGGGCGAGAGTTCCTAACACTAAACCTAACTAAATTTTATTTGAACTTCCCTGAGACTAAATCTAACTACTGCTACTATTCCCTGACACTAAACCTAACTAGATTATTCTGAGCTTCCCTGACACTAAACCTAACTACGGTGACGGGTGTCTGACACTAAACCTAACTAGAATATTCTGAGCTTCCCTGACGCTAAACCTAACTACGGTGATGGACCCCTAACGCTAGATCTAATTACGGTGATGGATTGCTGACGCTAAATTCCCTGATGCTATACCTAACTACGCTTTTGATGGTTCCCTAACATTAACTAACCCTAATACTAAACTAACCAGTTAAATTGTCTAAATTGTCTAAACGAACACATTTTTTTTTTTTTTTTTTTAACTTTTATATATTTTTTGTTTTATATATATTATAAAGAAAAAAAAGATAAAAATAATCCCCAGGGACCAAGAAATTGGTCCTGAAAACTAAGAAGTGGTCAGTGATAGGCGATCACTGACCAAAAACATGGGGGGAACACAAGGAGGAAGGGTACAGGAGTGGCTAGTGGATGGGGGAGATGGGAAGCAGAAAAAAGCAGAAAAAAAGTTAGTTTTTTTTTACACTTTGCTCTTCTCTCTCTCTTCTCACAACCGATCTGAACGCCTCGCTATCTCCAACAGAGGCGTTCAGGGCGGTTTCAGCAGGATGTGATGTCAGGGAGAGGAAGTGAAGAGACCGATCACCGCTATTGGACAGTTAGTCGCAACAGGTCCCGGCGTATTGAGATGTGATAGCCTGCTGTCCGAAACAGCAGCTGTCACAGCTCGTGAACGCGCGTGTGGAAAATGGTGATGCATTTTCCCTGTGATGTACTTTCCCGCCCTGAGCGCGAACAGTGCGGTCAGCATGTCGGAATAGTACATCACTGAGCGCGAAGGGTTTAAATACTGAGGTTAAGTTTTATGTAAAGTTCTAGATCAGCGTGCCTTAGCATTGGACTATTGGAGGCATGCGTCAGATAAAAGGTACAGGAGCGGAATATTCTCTTTTGAAAAAAAAAAAGCAACTTACCAGGCCCACAGCCCGGTGATGTATACTAACAAGGGACGGTGTCTGACAGATGAGAAAAAACCAAACCAAGTCCTGATGACATCAGCAAATGTTAAAGTAAAGCAAGGTCAAAGTAAAGCAAAGACCAAAAACCTGAGTGAACCTGTCAGCAACATCCAAGTGTTCTACAACTGAATATAAGTGACCAGGAGGTGGGTAATAATAAATCCCCCACTGGACACCACTGTACAGCATGACTCCATAATTGTGTGGGTTACCGCGAGGGTGACAGTCATTGACGAACAGAAGACAGAAGAGGATGAAAATGTACAGGACTTGTCAATGTACTGGTGGGCCCTATACTGAAACCTGAGTTTGATGATGGCATTATATTATTAAGTTGTAGCCCTATTGAATTTAATATGCGAAAAAGGGGGGTTTGTGATGTATGGTCAATTTGCTTATATTCTCTGCATTAAATTACACTATGAATTATCAAGCAGGATGCCGAATTATGAAGATATGTATTCTCCATTATTTTAATGACCTTTCCTCAAATCTCAAAGAAATGTGTTATCTCTATGTGTTTTTTGTGTGGCCTTCATGCATCCATGGCTAGCAGGTTGGCTGAACGCACAGAATGCAAGAGTTATTGTCACATTGCCTCTGATTGGTTAACCTCAAACCTACACCCCTTTTGAATGATATTGTTGTAATTGAGTTTGGCAATAAACCCCCAGAGGAGTATTTTGAGCATACCAGCAGCCTCTGTGTGTTATTTCTCCTCTCTCGATATATTTATCGGTATGAAATCTCCTGATTAGGATGCTGGTGTAATGATGGGGGTAGGGAAACAGACAAGTGAGCCCTAATCTACCCGCCACCCAGTCCCTGCCTACCTGCAACGACCCGCCCTAGGCGACGGGGTACAACTGGGCGACGGTCCCTACGCTCAATAAGTGCACGACAGACAAACAGACAAGGGTACACAGAAGCAAGGGAAAAGGGGCAGTTGCCCATGGCAACAACGTGAGCAACAAGAGTGGTGAATGAGCCGAGTGAAACCAGGAGTGTACGAGGTACCAAACGCAGAGCAGAAGAGTAGTCAGTAAGCCAGGGTCAATATGAAGCAGGGTCAAATAGATCAAGAAGCTGCAGCAGGGACAGGAAACCAAATGAGAAGAATCACAAGCAAGGAGGAACAGGAAAGGCAGGTATAAATAGACAGAGGGCGGGAGCTAGCTCCGTCTGGCCAGACTGTGATAGGCTCTCCCACTCCTAAGCCTGCCATCCTGAGTGGTGGAAGATGGAGTCAGTCTCACAGACATAGAAGCAGGTGCAGACTGATTACCTATGGGCGTAGGCACAGAAGCTGAGCCTGGCAGATCCTTAACAGTACCCCCCCTTTCTAGATGGACCTGGTTTATTGGGGAAACGAAGGTGGAACCTCCAGACCAATACCCCAGCGTGAACATCCCGGGCGGGTACCCAAGTCCTCTCCTCAGGCCCGTATCCTCTCCAATGGACCAGGTACTGGAGGGAGCCTTGGACCATCTTGCTGTCCACAATCTTGGCCACCTCGAATTCTACCCCCTCAGGGGTGAGAACGGGGACAGGAGGTTTCCTCGAGGGAGCCAAGGACGGGGAGCAGCGTTTAAGGAGGGAGGCATGAAACACGTCGTGTACTCGAAAAGATGGGGGCAACTCCAGTCGGAAGGAGACAGGATTGAGGACTTCAATGACCTTGTACGGCCCTATAAACCGGGGAGCAAACTTCTTGGATGGGACTTTAAGGCGCAAGTTCTTAGATGATAGCCACACCAGATCCCCGACCATAAACAAGGGGTTAGCAGAAAGTTTTCTATCTGCCTGAGTTTTTTGTATGCTCTGGGACGCCTCTAGGTTCTTCTGAACCTGGGCCCAGACTGTGCACAGTTCCCGATGAACGACCTCTACCTCGGGATTGTTGGAACTACCAGGTGAAACGGAGGAGAACCGTGGATTAAACCCAAAATTACAGAAAAAGGGAAAATTCGGCGAGGGGAATGAATGAGACCGAATCATATTGACAGTCAGAGATAAAACACCTTAAATATTGTTCTAGAGACTGATTAGTCCTCTCCGTTTGGCCATTAGTTTCAGGATGGAAGGCAGAGGAGAAGGACAGATCAATCTCCAACTTTTTACAGAAGGCTCTCCAAAACAAAGAAAAAAATTGTACCCCTCTGTCAGAAACAATATTGACAGGGACCCCATGGAGACGCAGGATGTGTTTGACAAACAAGGTAGCTAACGTCTTAGCATTGGGTAGTTTCTTGAGGGGCACAAAGCGGCACATCTTACTGAAGCGGTCTACTACAACCCACACCACCGACTTGCCTTGAGATGGAGGCAAATCGGTGATAAAATCCATGGAGATATGGGTTCAAGGTCTCTGGGGAATGGGCAAAGAACGTAGTAAGCCCGCTGGTCGGGACCTGGGAGTCTTGGACCTAGCACAAACCTCACAGGCGGCGACGTAGGCCTTAACGTCTTTGGGCAACCCAGGCCACCAATAGTTTCTGGCAATGAGGTGCTTGGTACCCAGGATGCCTGGATGACCAGATAGTGCGGAGTCATGATTTTCCCTAAGTACCCTTAGCCGGAATTGCAGGGGAACAAACAGCTTGTTCTCAGGAAGGTTCCCGGGAGCTGAACCTTGATCAGCAGCAATTTCAGAGACTAAATCAGAATCAATAGAGGAAATGATTATACCTGGAGGCAAAATACAATCAAAGGCATAGCTAGAGAGATAGCAAATTCCACAGACATGATATTAGCAGAAGACCCTGAATCCACGAAGGCACTGCCGGTAGCAGACCTACCACCAAAAGAGACCTGAAAGGGAAGCAAGATTTTATTACGTTTCATATTTACGGGAAATACCTGTGCGCCCAAGTGACCTCCCCGATGATCACTTAGGCGCGGAAGTTTTCCGGCTGCTTATTCTTACGCCTAGGACAGGTGTTCACTTGATGCTTGTCATCCCCACAATAGAAGCAGAGACCATTCTTCCTGCGGAACTCTCTACGTTGTCGGGGGGACACGGAGGCCCCGAGTTGCATAGGTACCTCCGAGTCTTCCGTGGAAGAGCGAAGCAACGGGACCTCGGGAGGCATCATGGGGGAGTCAGAGGGGAAAACACAAAAACGTTCAAGTTGTCGTTCCCTGAGACGTCGGTCAAGTCGTACCGCTAAAGCCATAACCTGGTCTAGGGAGTCAGAAGAGGGATAGCTAACTAGCAGGTCTTTCAGGGCATTCGACAGACCCAACCTAAACTGGCACCTTAAGGCAGAGTCATTCCACCGAGAAGCTACGCACCACTTCCTAAAGTCAGAACAATACTCCTCAACAGGTCTCTTACCCTGACGTAAGGTCACCAGCTGACTCTCGGCAGAGGCAGTCTTGTCAGTCTCGTCATAAATGAGTCCGAGAGCAGAAAAGAAAAGATTAACGGAGGAAAGTTCAGGGGCGTCAGGAGCCAAGGAGAAGGCCCATTCTTGAGGCCCTTCCTGGAGCCGGGACATAATTATATCCACCCGCTGGCTCTCAGAACCTGAGGAGTGGGGCTTTAAGCAAAAATAGAGCCTACAACTCTCCCGAATGGAGAGAAAAGTCTTCCAGTCCCCTGAGAACCGGTCAGGCAACTTGAGGTGGGGTTCAAGAGGTGAGGTGAGGGGCACTACCATGGTAGTATCAGGCTGGTTGACCCTCTGAGCCAGGGCTTGGACCTGTAGGGAGAGACCCTGCATTTGCTGAGCCAGGGTCTCAAGGGGGTCCATAGTAGTGTGAGGGACCAGGGTAGACTAGGTATATGGGCTTGTGATTATGCAATGATGGGGGTAGGGAAACAGACAAGTGAGCCCTAATCTACCCGCCACTCAGTCCCTGCCTACTTGCAACGACCCGCCCTAGGCGACGGGGTACAACTGGGCGACGGTCCCTACGCTCAATAAGTGCACGACAGACAAACAGACAAGGGTACACAGAAGCAAGGGAAAAGGGGCAGTTGCCCACGGCAACACCGTGAGCAACAAGAGTGGTGAACGAGCCGAGTAAAACCAGGAGTGTACGAGGTACCAAACGCAGAGCAGAAGAGTAGTCAGTAAGCCAGGGTCAATATGAAGCAGGGTCAAATAGATCAAGAATCACAAGCAAGGAGGAACAGGAAAGGCAGGTATAAATAGAAAGAGGGCAGGAGCTAGCTCCGTCTGGCCAGACTGTGATAGGCTCTTCCACTCCTAAGCCTGCCATCCTGAGTGGTGGAAGATGGAGTCAGTCTCACAGACATAGAAGCAGGTGCAGACTGATTACCTATGGGCGTAGACACAGAAGCTGAGCCTGGCAGATCCTTAACAGCTGGATAAAGTTCCTGGCCTGAGTGTCTGTTGGAACACTCGTCTAAATTTTAGTCTAATATATTTTGAGCCATTGACTTCCACGACAAGGGGCACAGGTATAGGGGGTGCAATAATATACAATAGTGGCAGGACGTGACCCTTAATCTAAAATTTAACCTTTATGGGATTTGTTTAACCAGTTGCTGACACAGGACGAGAATACTCGTCCTGAGGCGGCGGGTACTTGGCGTATCAGGATGAGTATTCTTGTCCTGTGCGTCAGCCAGTGTCCGCGCACGATCAGGAGCGGGGCAACGGCTGTAATACACAGCCGTTGCCCGGCTCTAAAAGCAGAGAGTAGAGAAACCTCTTCTCTCCACCGTTAACCCCTTGAATTCCGCTGTCAAATCTGATCGCGATGTTCAAAGTAAATAAGAGGAGGGGGGACTGCCCTTTGATCGCATCACAGAAAATCCCTTTGACGGGATCAAAGCCCATAACTTGTATGGCCAGACAGCCCAGGGTCCATTGAAGGACCCCAGGGCTGTCTGAACATATTTCCTGTTGTTAGGGCATACTGAGGTATGTCCTAACAACTGCCTGTGTACAATCAGTACACAGGCTTATGTACTGGTATATAGATATATGCCAGTACATTACAGTTAAAAAATAAAAATGAAAAATCTCTTTATGGGAATTTAAAAAAAAAGTTATATTAATGTAAAAAAACAATTAATGTTAAATAAAGAAAAAAAGTGAAAAAAAAATACACAGAAATACACTTTTTTTCTTAATGATTCTTTAAACCTTTAGGGATATGGTTGACCATATCACTAAAGGTTTAAAAAATCAGTGAGAAATTAAGTATATATTCTATGGAAAACTAACAGGAATACCTATGCTATTAACAGTGATATGAAATACAGTTTTTTACAATAAATAAACTTTTTCAAATATAAGTCCCAAAACATGAAATAATATAGACATATTTGGTATCGCCACGACCGTAACAACCTGAACAACAAATGTATAACATTATTTATGATGATCGGTTTATGGTGTAAAAAAAACTAAATATTAAATGCAGCGGAACTGCTTTTCTTCTGCAATTTCGCCAATATAAAAATTTATAGAAATTAAACGATAATGTATTTTTACCAAAAAATGGTACTTACATAAAGTACAACTCGCCCCGCAAAAAAACAAAGTCTCATACAACTACACCGTACAAAAAATAAAAAAGTTATGAGCGTCGGGATGCAAAGAGGGAAATATAAAAAAATTGTTCTGTCCCGAAGGCCAAAATTGGCCCTGCCCTTAAGGGGTTAAAACGATAAAAATAAATAAATAAACACCATGGTGTGAAGTGTTTAAAATACAATTCTGACCAGAATTAGAGTCTCAGGACTGTATCCACTAGTGTCACTTTCTTTTTGTGTGCACTAGGGACCGACTAAAATCTACATAATTCCCACACTAGCCTGGACCCTGATCACAAGTCCTCTTGTTTGTGTAGGAGTTGAAGTCCTTTCCTCTGTATATGTTGGAGGCTGCTGGTTTGCTCTGGCAAGAGTGTCCTCCAGACTCAGAGCTTTTATACTATTCTGGTAGATAGTCCCTATATTAATTTCACTGCTCCAACATGTTTCACTAGCCTTTTTTTACTGGCTCTTCAGGGAGCAAACTGGCAGTATAACGGGACAGTTTTGATAATGGTAGTGGCAACCTGATCACAGCTTTGCTGCTGCTATATACTCATAGCCATGCCCCTACCTATTCACAACCCCCTCCCTATTCACACCCCCGCCCACTGTTTGCAATCAAGAGCCAGCCAGGCGCGGCTAGAGAGCTCAGCACTGCCTATTCTCTGATGTAAGAGGGGTGGGAGCTGGGCGTGTGAGATAGAGTGACCATGGGGACCAAACAGCGCATCCCCACAGCTTCGTAAATATAAAGGAGCTGTCAGATCTCCTGATCAGGAAACATTGCAGCAGAGTGCATTGCAGAGAAATCTTGCAAACCATTTATCCAGTGACCGCATGAGCAGACACTGCATCATATAGGGACTGTAGTTATATAGTATTAAACCACATATTAGATGTATATATGTATGTGACACTGTCACGGTCTGTGGGTATGTGGACCCACTAGACCGCACTGCCATAGCGGGAAGGCAACTGGCCAAACCACAGAGCACCCCAGCAATACAAAGTCCCGCACAAGGGTACCTGAATAGTCCAGACAGTGGCCGAGGCTTTGGCACGAATGGAGGTAGGTGCAGCACGTTGCGCCAGACGTGGCGGATCACACTTGATGTGGAAGATGGTACAGGACCAGGTATTCGTAGTGCCAATCTCGAGTGTTGAACGCCGTCTTCCACTCGTCCCCTTGACGGATTCGGATCAAATATAAGCCCCACACAAGTCTAGTTTCGGAAAAAAAAATCCTCCTCGTATACGGTCAAAGAGTTCCGATATAAGTGGCAACTGGTATTTGTTCTTGACCATAATCTGATTGAGACCACGGTAGTCAATGCAGGGTCAAACGGATCCGTCTTTCTTTCTAACGAAGAAGAACCCAGCCCTGGCCGGGGAGGAAGACTTTCGTATGAAACCTCTCTCCAAATTCTCCTTGATATAGGACGACATGGATAGAGACTCTGGCAAGGAGAGAGGATATACTCGTCCATGGGGGAGAGAGGCATTAGGAACCAGTTCAATGGGGCAGTCATAAGTCTGATGTGGAGGCAGCGTCTCAGACTTCGTCTTGCTGAAGACATCTGCAAACTGAGCGAAATGGGGGGGGGGGCAGTCCCACCAATGACAGAGGAGGCTGGACAGGATTGATCTGCAACAGACAACGACCGAGGCACTTGGAGCCCCATTGGAGATTCTCTCCAGAATTCCAGTCCAGGACTGGGGCATGCAGTCGAAGCCAAGGCAGGTCCAGCAGAACAGGATTGATGGCCTTGGGCAAAACAAGAAATTAAATTAGTTCAGAATGAAGGGCTCCAATTTGGAGCTTCAATGGCTTGGTCTTATATACGATCGGATCGTGAAGAGGCAGTCCATTCACCTAGGCAACAGCCAAAGGTGTCTCCAGGGGAATTGTGGGCAACAGGAGATGATCCACTAGCTCCATTTGATTAAGTTTGCCGCGGACCCGGAGTCTAGATAGGCAGAAACCCGATGTGTCCTCTCGCTGGATACTATGGTCACAGAAAAGTCAACTTGGAACAGAATGCTTTATTTGGTACTGTTCCACCTAGGGTTGTCTCTCCAACCATTCCTAAGCACTGGGGTCTCTCTGGCCTCTGGGGACACAAACGCACAATATGGCCTCGGAGGCCGTAATACAGACAAAGTCCAGAAGTGCGTCTGCGTTGTCTCTCCTGTGTAGACAATTTGACTCTGTTCATCTGCGTAGGATCCTCTGCTGGGATGACTGAGGAGGATAGTAAGGATTGCTGGAAAGAAGAATCCAGCCTAGGAAGTTCTCTCTCCCAGAGAACCTCTTGGGAACGCTCCCGAATCCTCATGTCAATCCGGGTGGCAAATAGGATGAGATCGTCCAGGGTAGATGGCAGATCGCGAGCGGTCAGCTTGTCTTTAATCCCAGAAGACAGTCCCTACCAGAATGTGACCACCAAAGCCTCGTTGTTCCAAGTTAATTCAGCAGCCAGGGTACCGAACTGGATGGCATACTCGCCCACAGAGTTGTCTCCCTGGTGTAGGGTCAGCAGAGATGCAGCAGCCGAAGAAACTCTCACAGATTCCTCAAAAATCAAGCAGAGAGTCCATAAGAAGCACTGCAAGTCACGGGTCTCTTGTCTCTGATGTTCCCACAGAGGATTAGCCCATGCCAGGGCTTTGCCAGTAAGGAGTGAGATGATGAATGTGATCCTGACATCATCAGAATAGAAGGCCCTGGCATGTAGTATGAAGTAGATCTGGCCCTGATTCAGAAATTCCCTGCAGGTCCTCGTGTCTCCATTATAACGAGGAGGTAGCGGCAAGAAGCACAGGGGATTGAAACTGGTACTGACAGGAAGTGTAGCAGGAGGAAAAGCAGAAATGTTTTCTGGTGACAACTGTGGTTGGAGCAACCAGCCGATGAGCAATGGCGTTCACCGACAGGAGGAGTTGGTCTTAACGTGATTGGAGGTCTTGCATCTCGGCCAGCATGGCTTGTGTCGTCAAGGTCTCAGGTTGACCAGCGGGGTCCATGGCCTGAGCGTACTGTCACGGTCTGTGGGTATGTGGACCCACTAGGCCGCACCACCATAGCGGGAAGGCAGCTGGCCAAACCACAGAGCACCCCAGCAATACAAAATCCCACACAAGGGTACCTGAATAGTCCAGACAGTGGCCGAGGCTTTGGCACAGATGGAAATAGGTGCAGTACGTTGCGCCAGACGTGGTGGATGATATTGGATGTGGAAGATGACACTTGACATGGCAGATGACAGCAGGTGCAGCACGTTGCGCCAGACGTGGCGGATCACACTGGACGTGGAAGATGGCATTGAACGTGGCAGATGACAGCAGGTGCAGCACATTGTGCCAGATGTGGCGGATCACACTGGACGTGGAAGATGGCACTGGACGTGGCAGATGACACAGGATGTGGCAAACGACAGCAGATGCAGTAGACACGACTCCAACACTAGTAGGCACAGGAACAAGAACACAGCACAGGATACATGAACAGGTAACAGGGCACGGGTAACAACTGGAACGGGAAACACTAAGGGACCATTTGCAAGACAGACTTGGGATACACTAACAATGCTCAGGCAAGGATAAGAATGGCAGGGCCCTTCTTATAGTCCAGGAAATTCTGTGAGTTGATGATGATGATTGTTCACATGTGCGCGTGCTGGCCCTTTAAAACCGGGCACGAGTGTGCGCGCTCACCCTACGGGACACAGCGGACTGGAGCGGAAGTGAGCGCTGGCATCTCCTAGGAAGGAGATGCGAGCCAGCGCTCACTGATCCATGGCTGCAGGTGTCGGGAGGTGAGTAAACCCGATGGCCCGCAGCCATGGACGCTACAGACACCCTGTAAAACATCACTTGTGTGGGTGACACTATCGGGTAGAATTGAATGCAGGTCTGTGGATCAACACAAAATATAGTGGCTGCATTATGCTGCAGTATTTTAAATTGCTGGTGGGGGCCCCATTAACATATTTTCTATTGGGGCCCTGGTTACGTACACATCTGCGTCAGAGTCTCTGTCAGGAGTGTTAATCATAGATTTCATTACTTTTGACAGAAAAAAATAACACTGCATGCAACGCTATGTTTCCCGTCAAAACTTTGGAAACCACAACAGGACCCATTATAAGTTAGTGGCGGTTGTCTGGCACCTTTGGTATCTATTGTGCAATGAATCTGGTAGAGCATGGATTCTGTTATAAATGAAGGGCACGATGCTAATGTAAATAGAGTCTAACTATATAGCCCTTCTTGCAATACCCCTGTTTTAGCCAGCAATTGTATGCAATGCTGCAACTGGTGTGGGGCTGGGCAACAGGGAAAACATATTGATCGTTCAGCTTAACCCCTTAATGACCAGCCTATTTTGGACCTTAATGACCAAGCTATTTTTTACGTTTTTCAATCGTCGCATTCCAAGAGCTATAACCTTTTTATTTTTGCGTCGACATAGCTGTATAAGGTCTTGTTTTTTGCGGGACAAGTTGTATTTTTTAATAGCACCATTTTTAGGTACATATTATTTATTGATTAACTTTTATTAACTTTTTTTGGGGGGGGAATAGAAAAAAAATCTGAAATTTTGCCACTATTTTTTGCGTCCTAAATCTACGCCGTTTACCGTGTGGTATAAATAACACAATAACTTTATTCAGCGGGTTGTTACGATTGCAACGATACTAAATTTGTATAGTTTTTGTATGTTTTACTACTTTTACACAGTAAAAACGCTTTTTTTTCTAAATTATTTGTTTTTGTGTCTCCATATTTGAAGAGCCGTAACGTTTTTATTTTTTCGCCGATGGGGTTGTATGAGGGCTTTTTTTAGATGCGACTTTTTGATCACTTTTTATTACATTTTTTTAAAGTCAGTATTCACAGAAAACAGCAATTTTTCCATAGTTTTTTATTATTTTTTTTACGGCGTTCACCGTGCGGGTTAAATAATGTAATAGATTTATAGTCGGGGTCGTTACGGACGCGGCGATACCAAATATGTGTAACTTTTTAACTTTATTTTGTTTTTTTAATAGTAAAGCAGTTTGTAAGGGGAAAAGCTGGGTTTTTCATTTTATTTCACATTTTCTTTTAAATTAACTTAATTAAACTTTTTTTTTCACTTTTTTACTAGTCCCATTAGGGGACTATAATATGCGATTCTGCGATCGCATTTATAATACACTGCAATACTTTTGTATTGCAGTGTATTACTGCCTGTCCGTTTAACACGGACAGGCATCTGCTAGGTCATGCCTGCGGCATGATCTAGCAGGCATTCACTCCAGGCAGCCTGGGGGCCTTTATTAGACCCCAGGCTGCCATTAGAGACACAGACACTCGGCGATCGTATCGCCGGGTGTCGATGGGGGAGAGAGGGAGCTCCCTCCCTCTCTCCAAAACCACTCAGATGCGGTGCTCGCTATTGAGCACCGCATCTGAGGGGTTAAACGGGTGAGATCGATACTAATATCGATCTCACACGGCAGAGCAGGGACGCCCCCAGCCCTCAGCTGCCTCTACCAGCTGAGAGCAGGGAGATCTGACAGTTCCCTGCTCTGTATACTTATTCCGATGTCGCGACGTAAAAAGTCTATGGCATCGGAATAAGGCCCGTTAGTGACCGACGTAGAAACACAATGGGCCGGTCACTAACGGGTTAAACTATATAGCCCTTAGGGCGGATTTACACGAGTGTGTGCGTTTTGTGCATGCAAAAATCACGGCGTTTTGCGTGCGCAAAAGGCACTTGACAGCTCCGTGTGTCATGTTCATATGGATGCGCGGATGCGTGCTTTTCGCGCAGCCGCCATCATAATGACACTCCGTTTGGATGTTTGTAAACAGAAAAGCAAGTGGTGCTTTTCTGTTTACATTCATTCTTTTACTGCTGTTGCGCGAATAACGCGTGTCCCACGGAAGTGCTTCCGTGTGGTGCGCGTGATTTTCACGCACCCATTGACTTCAATGGGTGCGTGATGCGCGAAAAACGCAGAAATATAGAACATGTCGTGAGTTTTACGCAGCGGACTCACGCTGCGTGAAACTCACGGACAGTCTGCACGGCCCCATAGACTAATACAGGTCCGCGCGACCCACGTGAAAACCACGCGGGTTGCACGGACGTATAGCACGTTCGTGTAAATCCGTCCTTAGGCTGTCCATACACATTAGATAGTTGTTGGCCAAACCCCTTTTCTGCTGACAGCTTTTTCTTTTGCCCCCTCATACACGTGCACGCTGGGCTCGGCTGAGTATGAATGTATCCTCTATAGGAAAAGGGAGACTAATCTCCCTTAAGAACCAAAGCATCAGGCATATTAAAATCTAACTGTCTGATCCTTCTTTCCCTAAAATTTGCTGTCAGGGGACAGTCGGCACCCCCATACAGTTGTAGATATCTATATCTTGACTTTTAATGCATTAAATACACAGTGTCAAGAAACTTTAATTTTACTTTTTCAATGGCTTTTGTGTGATATCACGCTGCAACAAGTTATCAGATCCAAGATAATTTTGCCTACATCTGTACACATTAAATGGCTGGTCCAGCAAAAATCCCATTCAGCCGACATTCATCTAATGCGTATGGTCATCCTTTGCCAAAAAGGCATTGATACTCCATATGTAAAATCACACTCCGTGTGAAACCATGCCCCCAAAACCACATCCATTTTTTTATGCGTGCTTACCAGTCAGTATTTTTGGGTGGGAAAGGTGGCAACCCTAGTCAGAAAGGTGTAAACTGTCTGCAGCGGCAACTGGTTAATAGTTCTAGAAAAGCATAGACCATTCCTTAGTGATAGGTGGTAAGCCAAGATCACTTTCAAGGCACAATAGAGTTGCACTGTGGATTAATTCTTCATTTGACCAGATGCAGCCCTTCTAAGGTGATCTTGTCCATTGATTACTTAATGCAAAAGGAGAAAAACACACACTGTCCATTCTGATGCAATATGCCACACTGCTTTGGTCTGTCATAATAGCTCGGAACTTACACGGAGCCGTAATGTAAAAGCAAAGATACTGCTCGCATTGAAAACTGAATACAGCCCCTAAATATGTACAATAAACATAAATGAAGCCTTCTCCATTACAATACGTGACAGTATAGGTCTGCAATATGTCAGTTAGGAGAATACTGATGATATCTGGGAAAATAATTAATCTCAAAAGCTCAATAAAAAGTGCTGCCTTGGCATAAGTTGACTTTAAAGTTAATCTCGAAGTACCGCTTAGGGTATGTTCACACGCAGTGTTTTCAGACGTAATTCGGGTGCTTTACACCTCGAATTACGCCTGAAAAAACGGCTCCATTACGCCTACAAACATCTGCCCATTGCTTGCAATGGGATTTAGGGTGTTCTGTTCCCACGAGGCTTAATTTTACGCGTCACTGTCAAAATAAGGCACGTAAAAAGACGCCCGCGAAAAAGAAGTGCATGTCACTTCTTGGGACGTTTTTGGAGGTGTTTTTCATTGACTCCATTGAAAAACAGCTTAAAAAACGTCCGTGAAATACGCCGCGAAAAACGCGAGTTGCTACAAAAACGTCTGAAAATCAGGAGCTGTTTGCGTCTGAAAACAGCTCCTTATTTTCAGACGTTTTTGGTCACTGCGTGTGAACATACCCTAATTGGTAAGGTTAACTGAACTGAAAACGTCTTTTTTACTATTTCAGTGAACAAAGGTTATCTGTTGCATATGATCACACGGAAAATGTCATAAAAAGTTATCTCAGTTAAGTCATTCATGTAAAAGCTAGTTATTGCCTAGAAGTGTTCGTTTAAACCAATACGTTTTCTCTTTATGTAGCACATCTGGCAGAGTTCCTGAATACGAAATACAGTTTTTTTTTTGTTTTTTTTTTTTCTTATTCAAAAATTTTTATTGAGTTTCAAAACACAAAATTACACAACATAGTGGAGGGAAGGCCTCCACACCATAAATGGAACCGACAAACAAGGTCAGTGGACCAAATCAAAAACAAATCAGAACAACAACAAAGAAGAGAAATCAATCAATAATGTGCATCACATCTCAATAGGAAGGACACTGCGCAGTATACAACAGTAGCATGGAGAATTCTTACAGCAACACATCAGGAGGCACAGTGAGGCCACTTAATTCAAACAGAGAGGGAGCGGCACATTACCCTAGACAGGGGAAGAGAAAGTATAGAAAAAGGTCCCCAGAGGGGGAGGAGTAGGAGGGAGGGGAGAGGACAAGGGGATCCTGGACTCCGATTCTGGGGTATTCTGGGTGAAAAAACATCAGCCAGCAAGCGTCACAGTACATTTCACAAGAGCATAGGCCAACTCAGGTTACAGCCGTGAGGTAGGAAGGAGAAGAAAGAAACACTATCCAAGGATACCACGTAGATGTGTATTTTACCACAGCTGCCGGAGAGTGAGCCACCAGGTGTTCCATTCGCTGTATCGCGGCAACTTCCTGAAACCACTCATCTAATGTTGGAGGTATTGCCGTTTTCCACCTGCGCGGGATCACTGACTTTGCTGCCTGAAGGAGGTGTCTAACTAGTGAGCTTTTATAAACTTGTATTGGCATCGGGAACATGAATAAAAGAGCTGCTTCCGGAGAGTTGGGGACAGAGACTCCAGTAACCTCCAATATCAATTTAAGTACCGCATCCCAAAAACTCCTCAACAAGGGGCAACTCCACCAAACATGAGACATACAACCTCCTACATCACCACAACGCCAACAATTGTCAGGCATAGATGGATACCATTTATGAAGCGCAGCCGGGACCCGGTACCATCTAGATACTATTTTGTAGCTAGTTTCTTGGGCCCTAGTGGCTATAGATGCTTTTTGTGAGAGGGAGAAACATCGCTTCCATTGTGCGTCAGTAAATGTAGTATGCAATTCTCTCTCCCAGGCCCCGCAGAAGGAGGGGAGTTGTTGGGAACGCTGTGAAAGGAGTAACTTATATATCGTGGATATGATATGGGTAGGGGGCTGGGTGGAGACACATAGGCGCTCAAAGTCCGTCAACAACCGGTGAAGATGTGCGCGTCGCTTAACCGCTCCATAAAAGTGCTTTAACTGGGCATATTCATATATACGGCGAGTGGAGGGCACAGCATCGGGGCAGATGGATGTTAGAGGGAGAAGAGAGGAAGCGGAGAGAACCTGGGCAAAATACATGGGATTGGTGGACGGCCTGCCTAGGAAGGAGCGACCAGCCTTACCAGCAGGAAAGGCTGGATTGTCTGTGATTGGAGTTAAAGGACCCAGGGGGTCTATAAGCGTACTTTCAGGTCCTAAGGACCTCAATACCAGAAGGGTATGATGGACCACAAAGGAGGTTTGAGTCGGTCTGTTCCCGGGCAGGGTCCACGGCAGGGATGATAGGGTACTGGGACATAGTTGTTGAGCCAAACGGACCCATAGTTTTGATTCACGGTTATGAAAAAAATCTAAAACACGTGCGTGAGTTGATGCTAGATAGTAGAGCCTACAATCCGGCAGACCAACCCCACCCGTACCCCTGGAGCGAGTCAGAAGAGCCCGGCTCAGACGTGGGCGACCAGTCGGCCAAATGAAGGAGCCGAAGCAACGCTGAAGCCGCAACCAATAGAAGGATGGGATAGAGATGGGGATCGTCTGCAGGAGATAAAGCAAGCGGGGGAGGAGCGACATCTTAATAATATTGATACGGCCAAACCAGGAAAATTCAGTCTTATGCCAGGAATTAAGATCAGTGCGAAACTTGGCCAGTAGGGGGATATAATTATTTGTAAACAGTTGTGTAAGGTCACCACTTATACGGGCACCCAAATATGTAATACCTCTGGAGGGCCAAGAAAAGGGGAAATTACTTTGGAGAAGCGACACTACGAAATACAGTTTTAAAGCTATATGATGAACATTGGAAACAGACAGGGAATTGCTTGTTTAACCTTCATGTGGATGATGAGTTTCCAGGAACAGATAAAGAGCAGTTTTCTTAATTTCCCACCTACCTGTAAAATCAACATTTGACAAAGTGCCATTCAGTTTACCTGCGGAGATACATTTGTTTCTCCTAAATGTATTTCCTTTTGCTGTATACATAAGTGGATATCTTGACAGCATTTTTTGTAATTGTTCATTCACACATTTCTAGCAGTCCATTTTATAGATGATCTGTCAATCAGGAGCATAATATGTAGGCTAGATGATTATCTCCATGGGTATGAGCTACAATGGACAAGACACCTACAACTGATGTTTGAAGAAAAAAGTGATTGTATTAATTTGTGTAAGGCTTAAAAAAACCAGTTGTTTTTTATTTATTTTTTATTTGGTTTTTGCCTGTACATGGAAACAACACAGAGATCAGTACGCAACAGTATCTGAGAAAAAGTGGTGAAAAAGATTCACAACTAGTAATCTTCATAAGCCATAAAACATCATATCCGTTAGGCAAACAAAGCTAGTAAGTATAGGAGAAGAAAATGAGCCGAGGACTTAAAGAGGCTCTGTCACCAGATTATAAGTGCCCTATCTCCTGCATAACCTGATTGGCGCTGTAACGTAGATAACAGCAGTGGTTTTTATTTTGAAAAACTATCATTTTTGAGCAAGTTATGAGCAATTTTAGATTTATGCTAATTCGTTTCTTAAAGACCAACTGGGCGTGTTTTTACTTTTGACAAATTGGGCGTTGTACAGAGGAGTGTATGAGGCTGACCAATCAGTGACGAATCAGTGGCATACACTTCTCATTGTTCCAGCCCAGCTTCTTTCACTGCACAATCACACTGTGCTGTGGATCATGCTGGGCTGGAACAATGAGAAGTGTATGATGCTGATTAGTCACTGATTAGTCAGCGTCAGACACTTCTCTGTACAACACCCAGTTGGTACAAAGTAAAAATACGCCCAGTTGTCCATTGAGAAACTCATTAGCATAAATCTAAATTAGCTCATAACTTGCTCAAAAATTATCTTTTCAAAATAAAAACCACTGCTGTTATCTACATTACAGCGCCGATTACATTATGTAGGAGATAGTCAAGTTATAATCTGGTGACAGAGCCTCTTTAAAGGGAATGTGTTGCCAGAAAAACATGTTTTTTTTTTAAAAATTAAACATTTAGTGTGTGGGTGGTTAAACATTGTTCACATTTTTTTAATTTTTTTGCACGAGTCCAGGAAATATTATAAATTATTTCTAATTTATAATACTACCCATTTTTGGTCACTAGATGGAGCTGTTCCCAAAATTGCAGCATTGCAACATTGGGTTAACAGCCCTCGCTCTAGTGAGCTCTCAGCATCCCCCCCTCCTTTATCCTGGCTAGTGCCGGGATAAACGAGGGGTTTGAACGGTGTAACCTCCTACACTGTGTGTCGCCATTTTTTGAGCTAACCCACAGTGTAGTAGGTTTACATACAGTAGTAAACACACACAAACACGAACATACATTGAAATCTCTTACCTGCTCCTGCCGCCGCGGCTCCCTCCGGCCCGTCCGCTCCGTTTGCTGCCGCTGGTGCAAGTGCAGAAATCCGGAAGCCGCGACCGGAAGTAGTAATATTACTGTCCGGCCGCGACTTCCGGTCCACAGGAAAATGGCGCCGGACGGCGCCAATTTCGAATAGGACTGTGTGGGAGCGGCGCATGCGCAGTTCCCACACAGACGCCGTACACTGCAGTCAATGGGACGGGAGCCGTTCGCAGTCCCTATGGGACTGTGGCTGCCGTATTCCATGTCTGTATGTGTCGTTAATCGACACACACAGAAATGGAACAAAAAATGGCAGCCCCCATAGGGAAGAAAAAGTGTAAAAATAAGAAAAAGTAAAACACAAACACACAAATAAATATAAAAGTTTTTAATAAAGCACTAACATCTTTAACATATAAAAAAATAATTTCTGATGACACTGTTCCTTTAAGTCAAACCTGGGACTTCTGACGTATACCCGGGTTTGAGGCATCCTATTGGTTCACAGACTCCTCAATGCTGTACATTCTTTCTTATGCATCAATGCCAGACATGTGTTGATACTCGGAGGTATCGACACAGGTCTGCCTCCATAATAACGCTCGTGCACGAGCGTGTGTCGAAGCAAAAAAACACTAGGATGAAAAGTAGAACTTCCGGTAGGGTGAACCGGAACAAATGCGTTCTAATTTTTGACAGAATTTATATTAGGAAGTTTATTTAATTTTGACATAGCTTATTAGCAATAAAATTTTGTAGCCCTGGAAAACCCCTTTAATGCAGTAGTTGTGTGGGATTACTCACGGGATACAACCAGGGGTGAACCTAGCCCCTCTGCTGCCTGAGGCGAACTATAAAAATACGCCCCCCCCCCCAAATCTATCTGAGTTTTCTCATTACTAGCTTTACACAACAAACACACAATATATAAAAAAAATTAAATAGGAAAACATTTGTTGTTTATTTGTTAAAGTGCTGTTTAATGTATAGAAAAGATTTAAAGGGAATGTGTTGCTAGCAAAAAATGTATTTTTTTTTTTAGCTAAACAATTAGTGTGTAGGTGATTAAACATTGTTCTAATTTTTTTTATTTTTTTCACGAGTAAGGAAATATTATAAATTAGATTCTAATTTATAATATTTCCCAGTGCTGGTCACTAGATGGAGCAATTCCCAAAATTGCAGCATTGCATGTGGTAAAGCAACCACATTGCTTTATGCTGCAAAATTAGAAAAAACTCACTCGCTCTAGTGAGCTCTCAGAATCCCCCCCTCCTTTATCCTGGCTAGTGCCGGGAGAAACGAGGGGATTGAAACGGTCAAATCTCCTACACTGTGTGTCGCCATTTTTTGAGCTAACACACAGTGTAGAAGGTTTACATACAGTAGTAAACACACACTGAAACACGTACATACATAGAAATAACTTACCTGCTCCTGCCGCCGCCGCTCCCTCCGGTCCGTCCGCTCCGTCTGCTGCCGCTGCTCCAAGTGCACAAGTCCGGAAGCCGCGACCGGAAGTAGTAATCTTACTGTCCGGCCGCGACTTCCAGTCCACAGGAAAATGGCGCCGGACGGCGCACAGTTCAACTTGGCATGCGCCGTTCCCACAAAGACGGCGTAAACCATAGTGGATGGAACGGGCCCCGTTCGCATTCACTATGGGACTGTAGCTGCCGTACTCCATGTCTGTATGTGTCGTTAATCGACACATACAGAAATTGAGAAAAAAATGGCAGCCCCCATAGGGAAGAAAAAGTGTAAAAATAAAAAAAAGTTAAACACAAACACACAAATAAATATAAAAGTTTTTAATAAAGCACTAAAATCAAACTGATGTAAAAATTTTTTTTTTCGTGACACTGTTCCTTTAAATAATTCTTCTTTACTTTAGTATCATAGATCAGCAACGCAGCATTAACACTGAAAATGGTTTAACACATCTTCTATGTCCCCTTTTTATTACCTAATTGACTTACGATTTTTAACTGAGTTCAGTGGTCCGGCATGGACGGCATGATGCAGCGACGGTTGTCATCAGCGTGCTCCCGATCTCTTGTAGACCTCAGGTCTAAACCAGGCTGTGGCCTACAAGAGCAAACGGCGGAGCAGGGAGGCAATGGCCAGGGGTTGGCTGGCAAATTTTAGTCTGGGGGGCAAGCACACAGCACTGGCCCAAGAGTAGCGGCCCATTCTGGGGGCACTGGGCAATTGGCGAGTTTGCCCCCCTAACACTGCTACGGAAGAACTCTGCTATCTGTCAACAGAAAAATCATCCGCCAGGAGGAAAAACGTTTCTTGTTAGCGGAGTACAAGAAAGCCTCACCTGGGAATTAGACTTTCATGTACTCCGCCATGGGGAGACATTTTTCTCTCTGGCGGATGACTTTTCAGTTGATAGGTAGCAGAATTACATGAAGGGGAATTATTTTTCCTTGACCTCTAGTTTCTACTGTGGCAAATGTAATTTTTTCAAATTTTTATACTGCTAACTTTTTTTTGGTAGGTTCCACTGGACCGTTTGGACTAGGTCGTAGATTCATTGGACTACGTTGTAGATTCATTGAATTACTCCGATGATCTACTTTATAAAAAAGAAAATTGTGAAAGAGGGTTGCATGGGGGAGTTTTGATTTAAATAAAAAAAAAATTCTTATGTCTTTTTTTTAAATATTTTATTATGGCCTTAGGGCTGCTGTCTGATTGACAGCGTTCAATTATTAAGGCTGGGGCTTAGCATCAGCCAGTAAAAAAGCTATCACTAACCCCTATTATTACTCCGGTTCCCACTGCCGCCAGGGATACTGGGAAGAGTCGAGTACGACTCAGAACCTGGCCATCTGAAACGACGGTTAGGCAGCGGAGCAGCCGCAGGCTGGTATTATCAGGCTGGGAAGGGACAAAAAACGTGACCCTTCCCACCCTGGTGATGCTAGGCTGCAGCTGCTTTATTGTATCCGGCTAGCTATGAAAAATAGGGGGAACCCCACGTCATTTTTTTAAAATATATTGAAAAAAATTACGTGAGATCCCCTCCATTTTTCATAACCAGCTAGATACAATAAAGCAGCAGCAGCAGCCTAGCATCACCAGGGGGGGAAGGGCCATGGTTTCTAGCCCTTCCTAGCCTGATAGTACCAGCCTGTTAATAATAGATTGTTAGCGAAAGCCTTTTTACTCGCTAACACTAAGCCCCTTCTTAGTAATGGACGCTCTCAATCAGACAACTGCCATTTTAAGGCGGTAATGTAGTATTTAAAAACTCTTCCACACAATCCACATTTACCATTTTATTGAAAAAAAGCTTAAAGTGTAGCTAAACGTTCGACAAACTTCTGACATGTCATAGTGACATGTCAGAAGTTTTGATTGGTGGGGGTCCGAGCACGGAGACCCCCACCAATCGCTAGAACGAAGCAGCTGAAGCACTTGTGTGAGCGCTCAGTTGCTTCATGTCTGTTCGGCTTTTTCCGGAAAGCCGATTTATCAGTGTACGGGCTCATAGACTTTGCATTGAGTCCGTACACTGATACATTTATTTCCGGAAATAGCCGAACAGACACGAAGCAGCTGAGCGCTCACACGAGCACTTCAGCTGCTTCGTTCTAGCGATAGGTGGGGGTCTCAGTGCTCGGACCCCCACCAATCCAAACTTCTGACTTGTCACTATGACATGTCAGAAGTTTGTCGAACGTGTAGCTGCACTTTAAATCAGCGAAGTAGTCCAACGAATCTACGACGTAGTCCAAATGGTCCAGCGGAACCTGCAAAACAAAAATTAGCAGTTTGAAAAATAAAAATAAAGATGGCTGCCCCCACAGAAGTACAAACATATGAATAAATAGTTACTTTAGAGAACATATTAAAATAATTAGAAAAAATAGGCCCATAAAGTAAAACTTCAATAAACTATCAAATAAAAAAAACATGACATAATTATAACACCTTTCACCTCCCCATACATGTGCAGCTGAGTGCAGCATGTAATGGGCAGGGCTGCACAAACCCTGGGGCACTTTAAAAAAAAATTCTACCCTCCTTCGTTATTTAGAGATTGGTGCCGTAATATTTGGCGCCCGATATTTATATAACCCCCTGAACTGTCAATGGGGCGGTAATTGGCAAGGGGGCGTGTAACATCGCTGTGACACTGTCCAATCAGCTAAGGACAGTGTCACGGAAAAGGCTGGAGAAGAGAGCGTGTGTGTGCGCGAGCGTGCAGCTCCATCGCCACTACGGAACAGAAGAGTAGAAGAATGTCAATTATTCTTCGGTTCCATGGCATTGGAGCTGTGCATGCACGCTCTCACTCTTTAGCTCTCGGCAGACAACGACGACAAGACTGATCTCTCGCGAGAGATCACAGTCTTGTACTTGCATGCCGAGAGCTGAAGAGTGAGAGCGTGCGCACGCACACGCTCTCTAGCTCCTGCTGTTGACACTGTCCGTAGCTGATTGGACAGTGTCACAGCGATGTTACACGCCCCCTTGCCAATTACCGCCCCATTGACAGTTCAGGGGGTTATTTACATATGGGACGCCAAATATTACGGCACCGATATCTAAATAACGAAGGAGGCTAGGAATTTTTTTTAAAGTGCCCCAGAGTTTGTGCAGCCCTCCCCATTACATGCTGCACTCAGCTGCACATCTATGGGCAGGTGAAAGATTCTCTTTAAAGTGTAACAAAAATGTTTAAAAACTTTTGACATGTCAGAAGTTTTGATCAGTGGGGTCCGAGCACTGAGACCCCCTCACTAGTCGCTAAAACGAAGCAGCAGAAGTGCTCGGGTGAGCGGTGTACTGCTTCGATTCAGTTTGGCTTTTCTTGGAGCAGTGTACGGGCTCAATAGAAAGTCAAGGAATCCGTACACCGCTCACTCGGCCGCAAGTCAATCATAAATGAAGCGGCACAGCGCTCACCTGAGCACTTCTGCTGCTTAGTTTTAGCGTTCGGTGGGGGTCTCAGTGCTCGGTCCCCCACCAATGAAAACTTCTGACATGTCAGTATGACATTATAAAAGTTTAGTTATATTTTAAAGGCTATATACACCTTTAAAACTTATTTTATATATACACTACCGTTCAAAAGTTTAGGGTCACTTAGAAATTTCCTTATTTTTGAAAGAAAAGCAGTTTTTTTCAATGAGGATAACATTAAATTAATCCGAAATACACTCTATACATTGTTAATGTGCTAAATGACTATTCTAGCTGCAAACATCTGGTTTTTAATGCAATATCTACATAGGTGTATAGAGGCCCATTTCCAGCAACCATCACTCCAGTGTTCTAATAGTACATTGTCTTTGCTAACTGTGTTAGAAGGCTAATGGATGATTAGAAAACACTTGAAAACCCTTGTGCAATTATTTTAGCACCGCTGTAAACAGTTTTGCTGTTTAGAGGAGCTATAAAACTGACCTTCCTTTGAGCTAGTTGAGAATCTGGAGCATTACATTTGTGGGTTCAATTAAACTGTCAAAATGGCTAGAAAAAGAGAGCCTTCATGTGAAACTCGACAGTCTATTCTTGTTCTTAGAAATAAAGGCTATTCCATGCGAGAAATTGCCAAGAAACTGAAGATTTCCTACAACGGTGTGTACTACTCCCTTCAGAGGACAGCACACACAGGCTCTAACCAGAGCAGAAAGAAAAGTGGGAGGCCCCGCTGCACAACTGAGCAACAAGACAAGTACATTAGAGTCTCCAGTTTGAGAAATAGACGCCTCACAGGTCCTCAACTGGCAGCTTCATTAAATAGTACCCGAAAAACGCCAGTGTCAACGTCTACAGTGAAGAGGCGACTCCGGGATGTTGGCCTTCAGGGCAGAGGGGCAAAGAAAAAGCCATATCTGAGACTGGCTAATAAAAGGAAAAGATTCATATGGGCAAAAGCACACAGACATTGGACAGAGGAAGATTGGAAAAAAGTGTTATGGACAGACGAATCGAAGTTTGAGGTGTTTGGATTACACAGAAGAACATTTGTGAGATGCAGAACAACTGAAAAGATACTGGAAGAGTGCCTGACGCCATCTGTCAAGCATGGTGGAGGTAATGTGATGGTCTGGGGTTGCTTTGGTGCTGGTAAAGTGGGAGATTTGTACAAGGTAAAAGGGATTTTTAATTAGGCTATCACTCCATTTTGCAACGCCATGCCATACCCTCTGGACAGCGCTTGACTGGAGCCAATTTCATCCTACAACAGGACAATGACCCAAAGCACACCTCCAAATTATGCAAGAACTATTTAGGGAAGAAGCAGGCAGCTGGTATTCTTTCTGTAATTGAGTGGCCAGCACAGTCACCAGATCTCAACCCCATAGAGCTGTTGTGGGAACAGCTTGACCGTATGGTACGCAAGAAGTGCCCATCAAGCCAGTCCAACTTGTGGGAGAGGCTTCTGGAAGCATGGGGTGAAATTTCTCCCGATTTCCTCAGCAAATTAACAGCTAGAATGCCAAAGGTCTGCAATGCTGTAATTGCTGCATTCTTTGACGAAAGCAAAGTTTGAAGGAGAAAATTATAATTTCAAATAAAAATCATTATCTCTAACCTTGTCAATGTCTTGACTATATTTTCTAGTCATTTTGCAACTCATTTGATAAATATAAGTGTGAGTTTTCATGGAAAACACAAAATTGTCTGGGTGACCCCAAAGTTTTGAACGGTAGTGTATATATATATATATATATATATAAAGATATCCATCAATGTCATTGGGGCAAGTTTTAAATACTTTTTACTGAAAACTAGTTTTACTTTTTGAGATACAGCTGCTTTGTATCCTGTATACAAAGCAGCTCTCACAGCCCGTCTGTGAACATAGAGCTAATGTGACTTGCCAAAAAGCTCCAGTTTTTTCTTATCTGTCCAAAGGACATTCTCCCAGAAGCTTTGTGGCTTGTAAATATGCATTTAGGCAATTTCCAGTCTCGCTTTTTTATGATTTGCTTTCAACAGTAGTTTCCTCCTCGGTCGTCTTCCATTAAGTCCACTTTGGCAAAGACAGCGACGGATGGTGCGATCTGACACTGATGTACCTTGACCTTGGAGTTCACCTCTAATCTCTTTGGAAGTTGTTCTGGGCTCTTTGGTTACAATTCGTATTATCTGTCTCGGTTATGTTTTGGCATTCTGGAGCGAAATGTGCTGCCCAGTGTCAGAAAGCTTGGTCTCAATCGCAGGTCATGGGTCCTCCAACAGAATAATGTCTCAAAACACACAGCTAAAAACATCCAAGAATGGCTAAGAGCAAAGCATTGGACTATCCTGAAGTGGCTCCTATGAGCCCTGATCTAAATCCTATTGAACATCTGTTGTACTGCATAAGAAAGGTCTTCCTCAGGCAAAGATTTTAAAACAGTCTGAGGTTTCAAGATGTGCTGTTCAAGCTCTTTTGAAGAGGCACAGAGAAACGGGCAACATTGATGCAGTGGTCGACCAAGGAAACAGTGCAGCAGATCAAAGACACTTCATGCCCACTTTCCTTCAAAATCTGAATCGGTAGTGCCATCAGCTCAGAACTGACAGAAATCAGTGGGACTCAGGTACACCTGTCTACTGCTCGGAGAAGTCTGGTCATTCTTCAAGGAAGAATTGCAGCCAAAAATCCATACATTTGACATTGAAACAAAGCAAAGTGACTCAACTATGCACGAAAACATAGGAACTGGGTTGCAGAAAAATTGCAGCAGGTGCTCTGGACTGATGAGTCCAAACTTGAAATATTTGGCTGTAACCGAATGCAGTTTGTTAGCCGAAGGGCTGGAGAGCAGTACAATAATGAGAGCCTGCAGGAAACAGTGAAGCATGGTGGGGGTTCCTTGCAAGTTTAGGGCTGCATTTCAGCAAATGGAGTTGGGGATTAATGGTGTCCTCAGTGCTGAGAAATACAGGCAGATACTTATCCATCATGCAATACCATCATAATTTAAAGACTAATCTCTTATTATTACACAACATTAATCTTGCCTTATTTCAAGTCTTTATATCGTATGTACCCTATATATACACATTAAAATGTAAGCATGCTGTTTCTATCCACAAACCATATGGTATAAAAAAATATATTATGGTAATTGAAAGCATAAAAGAGTATGAAAAAGTATGAAATTCATCCAATTATGTGCAGTGTTTATATGGTTGATAAAAAGATTTTGGACAGGCCCATATCCAGAATGTTACACAAGGAATTTAAACTCTGTTAATATTCAAAAAACGTAAAAAGGATTAATGAACCTGTTTGATATATGTTGACTGCACTCTTGAGAGGTTTTTGGCTACACAACACTTCCACAGAGGAAATGGACCTTAAAACTTGTTACGGCCGCGGTCACGGACCGCAATCTCCACTTACCTGCCTCCCGCAGATCTTCCTCTTCCTCCCGACGTCTCCCTCCCCGGTGACGTTAGCACATGTAGCCGGTATGTCCAGTAGTGTCCACTAGAGGACGCCAGCTGGTTCCCAGCCTTAAAGGGCCAGCGTGCGCATATGTAATTAATTAATTATATTCCAGATCCAGAAATACAGGCAGATACTTATCCATCATGCAATACCATCAGGGAAGCATCTGATTGGCTCCAAATATATTTTGCAGCGGGACAACATCCCCAAACATACAGCCATTGTCATTAAGAACTGATCTCAAAATTATTGAGTCTGTCTGGTATTACATGAAGAGGCAAAAGGATATGAGGAAGCCTACATCCACAGAAGATTTATAGTTAGTTCTCCAAGATGTTTGAAACAACCTCCCTGCCGAGATCTTTTAAAAACTGTGTGCAAGTGTACCTAGAAGAACTGATGCTGTTTTGAAGGCAAAGAGCGGTCATACCAAATATTGATTTGATTTCAATCTCTCTTCTTTTTATTCACTTTGTATTAACGCTTCTATTTTTTAAAGCATTCTTGCTTTGCAGCATTTTTCCACAACTGCCTAAAACTTTTGCACAGTACTGTATATATACACACAAATGTATATATTTGTTTGTATTGATCTTGAGGAGAGGTCACTCCCCCTGAAGCTCTGCACCCGCTGCAAGACTATTTGGCCACAGTGTTCCAGTTACTTGTTTTTTTTCTGTATATATACATATATATATATATATATATAAATATATATATTAGAAACAATTGTTAACTATATCTGTAATTAAATATAAATACTCAGTTTGTGCCTATTATACTATTATATGCAAATTAAAAAGGATGTGCCATTAAGACAACCCATGTCCATATGCCATTGGGATGTCATAGAAGGATCAACACTAGGAGCCACAGTGGTGAGCTGCTAGCAGTGCCTCCCACACAGGTGGACCTAGCACAACCATGTATTACATGGTCAGCCAATAATTTGAATGTCTGCTATGTGATACCACATTTCCCCTGGAAAGGCTCCTAAAGGGGAAATGTATGGCTAGTCAAAATTTCCCTCAACAATAACAGTTAATCACTGGGGTTATCAGGGGCTAGAACCACAGCGATCAGCTAATCTCTGAGGCTGCTTTTCTTTTTTTAGAGTAGCTGTTGCCTTGATAAGACAACTCTTTTAAGTCTTTAAAGAGGCTCTGACACCACATTATAAGTGCCCTATCGCCTACATAATGTGATAGGCGCTGTAATGTAGATTACAGCAGTGTTTTTTATTTAGAAAAACAATAAATTTTCACCAAGTTATGGCCTATTTTAGCTTTATGCTAATGACTTTCTTAATGCCCAACTGGGCGTGTTTTTACTTTTGACCAAGTTGGCGTTGTGGAGAGAAGTTTATGACACTGATCAATCAGCGTCATACACTTCTCTCTATTCATGTAATCAGCACAGCGTGTGCTGTCACTTACACCCACATCAACGTTACTGAAGTGTCTTGACAGTGAATAGACATCACCTCCAGCCAGGACCCGATGTCTATTAAACACTTACTCGAGATCACGCTTGCTTAGGGGACAAGCTCTCTTTAGGAGAAGGGACAGACCTAGAGCTGCACTTACTAGGTTGTTTATTCCCACTCGTTTACCAGAAAGTCGGCATCGTTTCACAGGCAGAAAAGTATGTATAAAAGTAGTAGTAAAAAAAACCTGAATAATTATGTAAACCGTATTGATAGGGTCCATGAGCTACAAGCGCTGATCAACGAGACAGCTCGTTGATCGGCGCTCGTTTGCTCCTTTCATAAGGAGCTAGTATGGGGACGAGCAGTCGTTTACACAGGGAAATGTGCTGCCGACAACAATATTTTACTTTTTTAAAGCGATACCATCAGCAGATGAACGAGCGTTTGCTCGTTCATCTGCTGATCACTGCCCTGTTTACACAGGGGATTGTCGGCAATGAGCGTTCTATGAACGATCGTTTGTCCGATAATTAGCCCGTGTAAAAGGGTCTTTACAAAGGGGACCACTGCTCTAGAGCAAATAAAGGTATGCTAGAATAAATATATTCCAAATGGGCGTTTGAAGGGGCAGCAAGCCATTCAAATATACATTGATTTTGTTTGTTGCATACGGTGTGTCGGGGGGCGGGGGGTGATTTGGGTTCATTCAAAAGCAGGAAAGGTTGTCATGGGGGTCATAGGAGTAAGGCAGCTGCAGGCTTTGGCCTATAATTATAGCAATAAAAAAAGAATAGCATATTGGAACTGTACTTCACCATCTCCTGAGTCCAAGCCAGGGAAAGCAGGGACCCAAAAGTGTTGCGGATGCCCATTTTAGGTACCTATTGGGCTGTTGTTTCAGTAAAGTTGAGCAGTTTAAATTTGGTGCCTTCTTGTCATGAAAATAACACGGTCACTGATAGCAAATAAGTTGCCTTAAAGACCTCTCGCCAACTCTCTGAGACTTACGATATTAGTTGAATGTGGTTAAGCTTGGATTGAGGGGTGATTTACTGAGAATATTTTTGACTATAAAGTTTCCTAATAATATGATCACAGATTCTTTATACAGATATGACTGAAGTCTCCATTAATCATAACAGAACAATGATAGATTGATAAGTCAAGTAATATGGAGACTTCCCCTTTAAATTGAGTTCATAGCAGAAAAGTTTTCAATAACTCGGTTTTCTTTTTCTTACACTAATTGTCTCTGTCATATTTTGTCCACATAACTTTGTTCTGTTGAGTTTTAAAATACATATAATTTGTTTTCTGTATGCTTTGGCTAAAAAGACTTTCCAAGGTCATGTTTCTGGAATTTTTGGAATAAGCCAGACAAAATGTTCCACTTCTTTTTACTTCAACTTCCCTAAGTTTATCAAGAAAAGAATATCTATTGTTACTGTGGTAACAGATTTTCCAGACTCCTTCCTTATAAAGTCCCTTTAACAAATCAATCTCTGTTGTTCAATATGGATGATTAAGACGGAAGGATAAAGTGGGAGTTGCATGATCATTGTCCTCTAGTCAAGTAATATCTTGTTAGACCTGCTTTTGTAGCCTCTTACAATTGGGTAAAATGGAGATATTTGGTAGACAACTCCATCTTTGATGTAGATGTAAAACAAACTGTGGACAAACTCATCAGATGTGAGAAAAAAAAAACAACTATTTTGTGCTTTGATGCTCCACAGGATACAGGCTAGGGATGTTTTACATGATCAGCATTAATACTCCAAATATAGAGAGCCAATCAGCTCTCCTGACACGGCTGTTTTAGTAAATACTTGTATTTGCCAATAAAATAACAATTCTGCACCATTTTTTATTACAACAACTCTGCAGTGTATCGTTCCTCTGTTATTCCTCCTGGAAAAGTATAAATAAATACATTCTGTTATTCCTTCTGAAAATTCATGAATAAATTCAGTACTGGACGTTACAATTCCTCTTTCTAATGAAGCATGTCCCTACATATTCAGACACTACAATCAGTATTGATAGTGTCAGACTGTGAAGGGACACACCCTACTGAAAAGGGGACTGGTAACGCCAAGTTTTCAATCTATTCATATATTTCCAGAAGGAATAACAGAGGAACGACACAAAGTGGAGTTGTTCTAAGAAAAGATGCTCCAGAATTGTTATTTTATGGGGAATACAAGTATTTACTAAAACAGCCATGTTAACAGAGCTGACTGGTGCTCAATTTATTCAAACATTTGCAGGAGGAATAAGAGGAATGGCACAATGCAGAGTTCTAAGAAAGTTCACTTCATGGTGAAAGAAAGTATTAACTAAGACATGTCAGGAGAGCTCAAGCTCAGATTAAGATGGAGATGGTGCACCACCCTGAGACTGGTGCACCACCCTGAGACTGGTCCACCTCCCTCAGTAGAAGACAAATAATTATCCTCATGTGTTGGATCTGGTGAAAGGTACATCCAAGTCCCACCACAAGTTCCAGAACCAGGGAAACTTCCTTTAACAGTGCAGGCTCAAAACAGGAGGAGGTGTGGATGAGGTGCTGACAATGCCTCTTACCCAAGAACTGATTTTGGTACTTGAAGGAGGGCCCCCCATGCTAGGTACAACACCACGGACCATCACAATAATTGTCCATTTGTTCAAACTTCTCAACGTACCTCACAAGACTAAGTAGATAGATGAATGGACATTAGTACAATATGTATCTCACTGAATATACCGTATTTATGTCCCACTTATTACTCTTTAGTCATATCTTTAGTTGTTGGCTTCTCTAGACAAGGTCATGGTGAATTACACTATAGAGTCATCCTCAGACAATGCTCACATTATCCACACTTCTGACTATCTGTAGTTTACTTCTAGATGTATTTGAAATATGTGAATAAACAAAAACATACACAGTAATTATGTTCTTACTAGTCCTGACTTTATCATCTACTGGATGTGTAATATAATTAAAGAACAGAAATACAAAAAGACATTTGTCTGATCACATTTTCAACATGTGTAGAAACATTGACCACCTGTAGAAACAAGTTCTAATGTTAATGCAGATGGACGGACTAATTAGAACATTATAACTGACGTCATGAGGAAGCAGGACCTGGATACAACACGGCCTTTCTAACGCTGCCAAGGCACCGCTGTTCTGAGCAGCTTCTGAACATTTGGTATATTTTACATCGCAGGGCCTACTAAGGTCTGATGGGCTTCAGAAATGTTCAAGCCAGATTTGTGTTTGCACTAGGGATTGGGCAAACTGGTTTGGATTAAGACTGACCTTCCTCCTTCTTAAGGTCATGAACATTTGCTCATAAAACACATTGATGTAAAATTAGGCAGCACGGAATACTTTGGCAAGTACTTCTCAGCTAACACATTAATGTCTTAACATAGACAAGGTGTGAATTTAATTTGCATCAAATCCCAAAGTAAATGTACCCAGTTTGCTCTGATGTAGAAAAAGATTTACATTTTGGAATAAAGGATAAACTGTAATTTATGTCTATATTAACCTTTTCTGTACTTGGAGGACCTTATATATGGGGGAACGCATTTATAGCTGAGCATTTTGGGGAAAGCAATTCCTGCATCCGGTGAGCGGAACAATACTAAATTAAATAGTCAACTCTCATTTTTTTAAACCTTGAGGTTTTTTAGGCATGCTGTAACATGGACAGAGTTTAAGGGTACTTGATCTGATGCTTTGACATTAAGTGGCATGATGTTGACTTCACGGCATGTAACCTATTCTCCCCATAGAAATCGAAGGAAATAACATAGATCTGATGTGGTCCTGCATGCCTTCCACTGACTTCTATAAAGTGTGATAGTGTTGGATTGCACAAAAGTTGCAGTTATCTGAAAGTTACTATTAATTCCAATTGTTGCAGATGCATTAAATGGCTCAGTGATCATCTATGATCCATGATCAGTGGCGTAACTACCGCGGTAGCAGCAGTAGCGGCGGCCACGGGGCCCGGGGCTTGAGGGGGCCCGTGCCGCCAGCCGACACGCCCACCCAAATGCCCGGTGGCGCCGCTAGCAGCCGTTATGGCTGCTACATCGGTAGCGCCGCTACTGTGGGGCCCGCGCCGCCGAGCCTTACACAGGCCCTCTCATCATGCCTGTAGGCGTCGCTAGCACCGGAGGGGGCCCCAGTGCTAGCGGCAGCCAAATACATGTTTTAGCACTGAATGGCCAGGCATGTTCCGTGCCTGACCATCCAGTGCCTTACAATGACACTGATTGGCTAGCGGCGCGATGACATCATCGCGCCGTTTCCATGCTTGGAAGGTGCTGATTGGCGGGGCAAGTCATTCTGCCCCGCCAATCAGCGTCATTGGAGGACGCTCGTTCAGCTCCTGCAGACATGCTCAGAAGAGAGCATGTCTGCATCACCAGTGAACAGCGTGGGAACGGGATCATGTTAGTATGGCAATTTATTTATTTTTTTCTTCAAAAATGTGAATGGCATTATCTATAATGGGGGGGGGTCGTGTTTATGTGGGCTATCATATATAGGGGGGTCTATATGTGGGGCAGTAGCTACAGGGGGGTCTATATGTGGGGCAGTAGCTACAGGGGGCTCTATATGTGGGCCATTATATACAGGGGGCTCTATATGTGGGCCACTATATACAGGGGGGGGTCTATATGTGGGGCACTAGCTACAGGGGAGGTCTGTATGTGGGGATGTGGGCCACTATTTACAGGGGGGGTCTATATGTGGGGCAGTATATGTGAGACACTATACAAGGGTGGGCTATACGTAGAGCACTATCTATAGGGGAGCTATTTTTTAGGGTACTTTCTATAGGGGTGGGCTATGTGTGGGACACTATATACAGGGGTGGGATACCTGTGGGGCACTAGCAACAGGGTGGCTATATGTAGTGCACAGTCTACAGGGGTGGGCTATATGTGGGACACTATATACAGGGGGAGCTATATGTGAGACACTATCTACAGAGGTGGGCTATACGTGGAGCACTAACTATAGGGGAAGCTATATGTAGGGCAGCACGGTGGCTCAGTGGTTAGCACTATTGCCTTGCAGCTCTGGAGTCCATATGTGGGCACTATCTACAGGGGCTTCTATGTAGGTCACTATCTACAGGGGGCACGGTGTGTGTGTGTGTGTGTGTGTGTGTGTGTGTGTGTGTGTGTGTGTGTGTGAGACAGTTATATTTAGATGTGTTGAGAATTTTAACTTTGTTTACAGGTGCAGAAATGTTTTAAAACTGAGAAGCTGAAGATATCTGAGCGGAAAACTACAGAAATGGGTCATGGCCGGGAGAAATCCATCATAGATGTCTGAACCGGAGGGAGAAGAAAAGAACTAGAATCTGAGATGTCACCGGTGAGTCACTTAATGTAAATGTTTATTCTGCCTCTAATCAGTATTGTAGTCACTGCATGATCTGCAGCGAGATGATGGTGGTATGATTTTTTTTTTGTGAAACCGCATCTCCCAGCATATCCTTACCATTGTTCCGGCCATGCTGGGAGCTGTAGTTTTACACCGTACAAACCTATACGCAGTGGCGTAACTACTGCTATAGCAGCCGTAGCGACTTCTACGGGGCCTGCAGCATGAGGGGGCCCGTGGCACCCGCCAGCACGGCCCCCACCATTGCCGCAGGCTCCGCTAGCAGCCGCTATGGCTGCTACAGCGCGACGCCACTGAAGGGGTTGTTCCTACAAAAGACATGAATCCCCTATCCACAGGATAGGGGATACGTGTGGGATCGCTGGGACGCCCAGCGATGAGGAGAACGGGGGACCGAAAGTCCCCCCTAAGTTCTCCATGACAAACCTCGGACTTCCGAGGTCTGTGTCGGCAGCTCCGTAGAAATGAATGGAGCGCCGGTCTCGCTTGTGCGCATGCGTGACCAGCGCTCCTTTCATTTTTATTGAACTGCGCAGACGCCAGAAGTCCGAGGTTAGTCATGGAGAACTTCGGGGGACTTTCGGTCCCCCGTTCTCCTTATCAATGCCAGCGATCGCACATGTATCCCCTATCCTGTGGATAGGGGATGCATGTCTTTTGTAGGACAAACTATAGGCCGTTTTTGTTTTTTTGGGGGGGGGGCTTATATGGTGTTATCTACAGAGGGGGCTGTATGGTGTTATCTACAGGGGGTCTGTATGGTGCTTATAGGTGGCTGTGTATGGTGCTATCTATAGGGGGGCGCTGTGTGGTGGAATCTATAGGGAGGCACTATCTACAAGGGGGGGGGGGTTGTGTGATACCCAGCAGAGGGGGGGCCCCAGTCAAAAGTTTGCTATGGGGCCCAGTCTTTCCTAGTTACGCCCCTGTCCATGATGTTGCATTTTGGCTTCTATTGAGTAACAACAAGGAGATGTTGACCCCAGCCTTATTTGAACAGTTCTGCTTTGTATTTTGCAAGGATTTTGGTAGTATAGAGACAGTTCTATGTGGCTTGAGTATAAATTCAATTAATTCTTTGAAATTATTTATTTGTAAGCGTCTGCGATAAGCATTGGAGCACCCATTATCACCAATTCTGAAGATGGAATAGAAGGTTACATCAATTTGAACAATAAGTCCTCAAGCTACACCTCAGTCTCCAAATTCATTTTCCTGAATTTTCAGTTGGTGCTAGTTTTAGCTCCATGAGTTCACAAAAAGTAATCCTTAATACATTAAGTCAATGTATGAAGAACACCATGTATTTGTATAATGCAGAGCATCATGATATCTCCATCCAAAGTTGAGATTGTCTTTGTGGAACATGTGGATGGCTATAGGAGTGGAGATGTCTATACCTAGTGGTTGACCTTGCACAGATGGATTACTATAGATGATCACTGTGCATCGTGTTCACTACTGTTACTCAATGTGCCTCATGTCTTATCATGCCTTAAAGAGGAGCTGTCACTAGGTCATATAAGTTGAACTGATTACCTGACCTGAATAGCGCTGTCTCCCTGACTCCAGCCAATACGGCATGAACTAGCCTCAAGCTGCTGTGCGCTGATTGGTCAGCATTAGAGACAGGGAAGCTAGCTTCACCCCATTGGCTAACTACAGAAAATTAGCATATTGGGAGCAAGCACAACAGTGGGCCATATCTCTGGAACAAGGGGGTCCAGAAAAAAAGGAAAAACAGCGCTGTGGTGCCGGGGGTGGTGCCGGGGGTGATGTTTGCTCCAAATGCAGCGGGTGTCAGCTGTGTATTACAGCTGACACCTGGGACTAACAGCCATGATAAATCATGATCGCAGTATCTAAGATGTTAGAAAGAGGTGGCGCCCCCATCTGGCAGCTCATCTGCCCCTCCGCGACGAGATCTGGGGGTGCCAATGGTTGTCAAGGCAGCCCGGGGGCCTAATGAAGGCCCCAAGGACTGCCTTTCTTCATCTCCTGTTAAGCCTGCCTCTGGCAAGGCTTAACAGGAGCCTGTAAAAATTACAATATACTGCAATACATTAGTATTGTTGTGTATTGTACCAGCGATCTAACAATTGCGAGTTTAAGTCCCCTACGAAGACTAATGAGAGGTGTAAAAAAAGAAAAATGAAGTAAAGTCTTTAGAAGTGTAAAAAAAATTTTTTTTAATTAAAAGTACAAAAAAAAAAACTTTTCCCATTTTTCCTCTAAAACAATGTCATAAATAACTAAACAAAATTGGTATTGCCGCATCCGGAAAAGTCCAAACTATTACAATATACCATTATTTAACCCGCACAGTGAACGCAGTAAAACAATTTTCATTAAAAGCCAGAATCGCTGTATTTTGGTTACTTCATATCCTACATTAAATGAAATAAAAAGTGATCAAAAAGTCTCATGTAGCCCAAAATGGTACCAATTGAAACTACAGTTTGCCCCTCAAAAAAAATAAGCCCTCAAACCGCTCAATCGACAGAAAAATAAAAAGTTATGGCTCTCAGAATATGACGACAAAACTAATTTAACAATTAGTTTCTTCCTTGTAAAACTAGTAAAACATAAAAAAAAACTATATCAATTTGGTATCGCCATAATCGTATTAACCGGTAGAATAAAGTTAACATGCCATTTTTACTTTACGGTGAAATCCGTAAAAACAAAACTTCTCAAAACATTGAGGAATCACTGTTTTTTTTCCTATTCCAACCAGTTTCCCAATACATCAAATGGTACAATAAATGGTGCCATGAAAAACTATAACTTGTCCCGCAAAAAACAAGCCCTCATATGGCTTTATTGATGGAAAAATAAAAAAGTTATGGCTTTTGGAAGGTGGAAAGAAAAAAATGAAAACGAAAATCCCAAAAATGGCTGCGTCCTGAAAGGGTTAAACAAAAACCAACCAGAGACCAGTTACTTTTTGCATTGCAGGTTAGAAAAATAACTTTTTTTGATACATGAGGCCCAATATATTCTACATTGCTAGTGTGAGACTCCATAATGGAGCAGGTAAGCAGGGTTTTTAGGGTACCCCTTTATGTACAATATCCTAGGAGTCTCTTTCTATGTGACCAGCCATAGGGGTTTGTAAGTAGAAGATCCTCTACACTACCTTTGGTACTATACATTGCTTCTAGGCACAGGTCATCAGTGACTGTTTCTAGCAGAAACGGAAAATAATTAATATTGCATTTTTACTGAGACACATGAACCCTTCCTAATAATAACAACTATGAGATCAGTATCTATTCTCTGTGCACTTTTTCAGATGTGAAATTAACTTTTCACTGGGATGTGACATGATAATAGAGCAGGGGCCAGCTGAATAACCACTGTCTTAATGACTTGCAGATTTCGTTGAGGCTCTCTGTGTGATCATTTCCCAAATGTTAATCGCAGGCCTTTCTTCTCATGTGTTAGAACGTAGTTTGCACCTGCACTAATGTTTATCAGGTTCATTCCATTCTAATGCAATTCAGAAGCTGATCTGCAATGCCTATATTGTAATGGGATGAAATGAGCTGAATAAATTATTGGACAATAGTTTATTGATGTTCTATCTCTTGACTTTCAGCATACTGGAGATATGAACATACATCGCTTCCCATAATATTTATTCTCCAAATAATGACTGTATATCTGCTGGAACAGGCTCAAGTCATAATACAGCTATATATTATATTGTCCGCCTGTGTTTAAGTGAACGCATTTATGAACTTCCAACCTGCACTCATTCTGTAATTCAACTTGTATAGCATAGTGTGGGAAAGTAAAATTGTCTTGGATCTGTCTATAACCTGGACATTTTTTTTATGGAGTTAAATTCCTGTCTTCGGAGTCTTAAGGTGGGATGAGTGGTAAAGTGACGATTGTCTGGGTACAAGAGATTGAGTGCCCAGGAGCTTAGGGTCTTGGCGCTCATGTACACTGCAGAGCTGTATAGCACGAAGCTGTAAGTACTCCATGTATATGATGCCTCAGTACGACACCGACACAAATGCATCTAGAGCAGAATGTTTCCATACTATGGTAGCTGATGGAACGTGGTACAATTATTTTGCTCACAGCTTTCGTATGTGTACAAGAAAACACAGACTCCCCCAGGTGCCTCCAAATGAAATTAGAGACATGCAGAGGTACAGTTTTAATAAAACTTGTATGGAGACGTAATACGTCAGTTTGCATGAAGCCTAATGCAAAGGTTCAGGCACAATCTCTGCAGTCGGCAAACTTAAATATAACATTTCTGCAAAAGTTAATTCATCGTAACTTTTAATTTGCTGTGATGTGCAAAAGTTTGGGTACCCTGTCAGTGAATACTTGGAAAGACCCCTTTGGCAGAAATCACATCCTCCAAATGTTTCTTGTAGCCAGTCTTTGTATTTTTAGAAAACGCTCCTTGCTTCTAGGTTAGAAATATTCTTTGGTCATCTTGTATTGACTAATTCAGTGCATGTAACCTTTTTACACCCATGACGAATACTGTACAAATGGCCCCAGGTCTGTGAAATTAGTTAGGGCTTAATAGGAGACCAGTAAATTCCCAATTCACTAAAAAACTTTACATAAAAAATAGAAATTTCGTATCGGCGTAATCATATTGACCCGCAGAATAACGTTAGCATGTTATTTTTACCCACTGTGGATGCTGTAAAAACGAAACCCAAAACTCCACAAAATAATTGCTTTGATTTTTTTTTAGAACATTATATGGTACATTAAATGGTGCCATTAAAAAAAAAAAAACCTCCTCTCTCAAAAAACAACCCATCATACAGTTATGTCGTCGAAAAAGTAAAAAAGTTATGGCTCTTGGAAGGCAAAACCTGTTTGGCTTGACATATCAGACGACATGAGGCTATGTTAACAGGTAATTTAATTTTCAGGTCACAAAGTTTGTGGACGTTTGTGGCCAATCAGATTTTTGCCTTGAATTTGGCTGCGTCTTTGTCACAAAACTCATGCTATACATTGCAAAGTGCTTTTTATATGTAATACCACCTCATAGCAAATATTTACTATGTACAGCAAATATCTGTGAAAAACTATTTCTAATTTTCATTTAACATAAATCCTTGTGTCAGGGAGAAGACTGCTTAAGCAATTTATAAAGCAATTTTCAATCCCGTCTCTGGAGGTGGCCTCTATTATGTATTTACCAGCTGTGTAAATTGTAATTAAATTATTACTTAAGCTGCATAAACAGAGACATAACCACTTAAAATAATACACATGGAGAATCTCTGACATATTGCACTAATAGTTTAGGATTACACTGCAGGTGTGCCTACCTTGAATATAGTCTTTCTAGAATTTAGTCCTCGTTCAGACTCTGAGTTCCAACAAAAGCAACAAAGTAACCTGTATGGTAACGCTGTTGATACAGTTTTTGGATATTTATTCAATTATATATAATTCAAGGATGATAAGTATTTGCTTCATATATCTTCAATTCCTCTTTTTTTTTAAGCTTTCCATCCAATTACATTTTTTTTATTTTCTTCACGTATGAATGCGTCCATGTGGATGTCAATGAACTTGTCATAGTAGCAGGGCAAAACAAGCAAGGTACTTAATGTCAACACAACCCCTGTTCAGATTAAATCCGACCTGGAGATTAACTGGTCCCTGAGGGTCTGGCATCAGAATCTTCCAACAGTCAGATGTTATAGCAGGGAGAAGCTGTGACTGTAATGTAATATATGGGGTCATCGGACCAGGAGTTGCTCTTTGTTAATGTTTCTTGGCTCTCCCTCATACTAATAAAGGGGTTCCCAAGTGATGGCCCAAGACTTCCACAGTAATTGTTAGACTTTGTTCACATCTGCGTTGTGTTTTCCATTATTCTGTTCCGTCATAAGAACAGAAAACAGAAAAAAGTGTTTTTGAGTATAATGAATGCCAAACTAAAACAAACATAAGGTACATTTTCAGATGTTTTGTCGGACCCGGCTCACAGATAAACAGAGTTTCAAAAACTGAGTGTACCTTACGTTTTGTTCAGTTTGGCATTTGTTTTTCATCCATTTCTGTTAAATTTGACGGATTCATTAAAAACAGAAGGGCCAACGCAGATGTGAACAGAGCCTTAGTTCTCACTTAAAGATATGGGGAGCCAATTTAGTTCTTATATATATTTATTATAGACATCCAAAAATCATTGGCTGTAAAAAAAAACAAAAAAAAACAGCACACATCAGAAAAACACCCAAAGATATGTATGAATTCTCTTGGATGAACATGGGCTACATTTTTTTCTATATGTTTTAGGACATAATTTTATGATCCTTACCAGGCCAAATGGGTCCTCTGAGTTTGTCTGTGTGCAGTTATATACTGTAGAGGGCACCCCCCGGTGTTATACTGTTGAGGGAGAATGATTGAAGAGAAGATGCAGTTGTTCTATGTTTTTGTTTATTGACAGCTCTTCAGGCCTCTGGGAAGCCTTATACATTCTTTACATGAGGGTCAAGGGAAAGCTTATTTATTTTATGTTATTGCTGCCAGATTGTCTGTTGTTAAATAAAAGTCTTCAAATGCTCATCTGATTACATAGACAATTGCTTTGTGTAAATTCATGCAGGTTCATTTATAGAATGCATTTATTTATCATCATAGTCCTTGGAATATGTTTAACCATTTCATTTCAACAAAAATCAGTTATAATGGTATTTTGCTTTATTTTGGTATTTTGTTTTCTTAACAAAACAGGACACAGCCTGTTTTCACCTAATGGACCAGGCCATTTTTTTCAAATCTGACATGTGTCACTTTATGTGATAATAACTTTGGAATGCTTTTGTTTTTTCAAGCGATTCTGAGATTGTTTTCTTGTAGCACATTGTACTTTAAGTTTGTGGTAAAATTTGATTGATACATTCAGTGTTTATTTGTGAAAAATACCAAAATTTAGAGAAAATTTGCAAAAACTAGCATTGTTCTAAACTTAAACATATCTACTTGTAAAACAGATAGTAATACCATACAAAATAGTTATTAGTTAACATTTCCCATATGTCTACTTTTTGTTGACATTATTTTTTGAACATTATTTTATTTTTCCAGGACGTTACAAGGCCTAGAACAATTAGTAGCCTTTAGTAGCAATTTCTCACATTTTCAAGAAAATTTCCAAATGCTATTTTTTCAGGGACCAGTTCAGTTCTGAAATGGCTTTGAGGGCCTTATATATTAGAAACCCCCTATAAAACACCCCATTTTAAAAACTGCACCCCTCAGTATTGGAGACAGCATTTAGAACATTTCTTATCCCTTTTGATGTTTCACAGGAATTAAAGCAAAGTGGAGGTAAAATTTACAAATAATTTTTTTTTTGCAGAAAATTTGTTTTTATTCATTTTTTTTTCTGTAACACAGAAGGTTTTACCAGAGAAATGCAAATCCATATTTATTCCACAGATTCTGCAGTTTTTAGAAATATCCCACATGTGGCCCTAGTTTGCTACTGGACTAAAGCACCAGTCTCAGAAGCAAAGGGGCACCTTGTGGATTTTGGAGCCTCCATTTTATTAGAATATATTTTAGGCGCCATGTCAAGTTTGAAGAGGTCTTGTGGTGCCAAAACAGTGGAAACCCCCCAAAAAGACACCATTTGGCAATCTACACCACGCAAGGATTTTATCAAGGGGTATAGTGAGCATTTTAACCAAGCAGGTTTTTTGCTGAATTTAGTGGAATTAGGATGTAAAAATGAAAATCTAAATTTTTTCCAATAAAATGTAGAAATCTTTAATATTTACAAGGCATAAAGTAGAAAAAGCACCCCAACATTTGAAAACCAATTTCTCCCGATTACGGCAATATCCCATAAGTGGTCATAAACTGCTGTTTCGAGACACGGCAGAGCTCAGAAGGGAGGAGCACCATTTGGCTTTTGGAGCTCAAGTTTTGCTGCAATGGTTTTGGAATCTACACTCCTGAAGGAATTTATCAAGGGCTATAGTGAGCATTTTGACCCCACAGGTTTTTTGCTGAATTTAGTGGACTTAGGCCGTGAAAATGAAAATCGATGTTTTTTTCTAATAAAATGTAGTTTTAGCTCAGATTTTTCCATTTTCACAATAGATAAAGGAGAAAAATGTACCTCAACATTTTTAAAGCAAACTCTTCTGAGCATGGCAATCTTCCATATGTGGTGATAAACTGCTGTTTGGACCCACGGCAGGGCTTAGAAGGGAAGGAGCACCATTTGGCTTTTGAAGCTCAAATTTAGCTGGAATGTTTTTCGGGTGCCATGTCACATTTGCAAAGCCCCTCTGGGACCAAATCAGTGGAAACCACCCAAAAGTGACCCCATTTGGGAAACTACACCCCTGAAGGAATTTATCGAGGGGTATAGTGAGCATTTTGACCCCACAGTTTTTTTGCTGAATTTAGTGGAATAATGCTGTGAAATTTTCTTCTAAAATCTGGACATTTTCAATTTTTAAAAGGAATAAAGAACAAAAAGCAGCCCAACATTTGAAAAGCAATTTCTCCCAATTACGACAATACCCCATATGGGGTCATAAATTGCTGTTTGGATACACTGCAGGGCTCAGAAAGGCAGAAGCGCTATTAGGCAAGCAGATTTTGCTGGATTGGTTTTTGGGCGCTATGTTGCATTTGCAAAATCCTAAGGTACCAGAGTACAGTGGTAGTCCCCAAGAAGTGACCCCATTTTAGAAACGATACCTGTCAAAGCATTTATCATTTGCCTGGACATATGACAGGGCTTAGAAGTGAAGAGCACCATGTGCATTTGAGGTCTATTTTGGTGATTTTCACAGCATTGGCCCACAATTGCAGGGCTATGAGGTCAAATAGTAAAACAAACCCCCAAGTAGTGACCCCTATTTTGGAAACTACTTAAGGCATATTAAGGGGTGTAGTGAGCATTTTGACCCCACAGGTGTTTTTTCATGAGAAATTAATGCGCAGCAGATGGTGCAAAGTGAAAGTTGCAATTTTCTGCTGATATGCCATTTTAGTGCACAATATGTTGTGCCCAGTTTGTGCCACCGAAGACAAATACCTCATAAAATTTTAAGCGGGTTCTCCCAGGTATGGCGATGCCATATATGTGGCCGTAAACTGCTGTTTGGGTATGCTTTAGGATTTCGGAAGGGAGGGAGCACCATTTGGCTTTCAGCGTGCAGATTTTGCTTGGTAAGGGCGGGTTCACACATGGCGGAATTGCACTTAAATTCCGCTGCGGACACTCCGCAGCGTTAATCCGCAGCGGAGCCGTTTCTACATTGACTTTCACTTTAATTTAGCAGTGTTCGTTTACACGATGCGTACAATTCCGCTGCGGAGCATAGGCTGCGGAGCGGAATTTGGTGTCCGCAGCATGCTCTGTCTGTTGCGGAGCAGTGGCGGACTCATGGCGGAATTTCTCCATTGACTTCAATGGAGATTCAAAGTTCCGCAATGAAGTCCGCAGCTGTCATGCACATGTCATGTGTGCTGCGGATGCGTCTTGCTTTTTTTACTTGACATTTCTTCATTCTGGCTGGACCTATGTATTTCTAGGTCTACAGCCAGACTGAGGAAGTCAATGGGGCTCCCGTAATGACGGGAGCGTTGCTAGGAGACGTCAGTAAATAGTCACTGTCCAGGGTGCTGAAAGAGTTAAGCGATCGGCAGTAACTGTTTCTGCACCCGGGACAGTGACTACCGATCCCAATATACATGTATCTGTAAAAAAAAATGAAGTTCGTACTTACCGAGAACTCCCTGTTTCTGTCTCCAGTCCGGCCTCCCAGGATGACGTTTCAGTGTAAGTGACGGCTGCAGCCAATCACAGGCCAAGCACAGGCTGCAGCGGTCACATGGACTGGCGCGTCATCCAGGGAGGTCGGGCTGGATGCCGAAGGAGGGACGCGTCATAAAGACAACGGGCGGTAAGTATGAATTTCTTTTACTTTCACTAGGGAAAGTGCTGTCCCTTCTCTCTATCCTGCACTGATAGGGAGAAGGGAAGCACTTTTCCCGCAGTCCGCAGCAGCTAGTCCGCATCAATTTTCTGCACATTTTGTGCAGATCCGCTGCAGAATCTGCAACGCAGATTCTGTGCGGCATTGATGCGGACAGTTGCGGAGGAATTCCGCCATGTGTGGTCATGCCCTAATAGTTCTGTTTGGGGTTTTACTGGTGTTTCAGTTTATAATGTGGAGGCATATGTAAGCTGTGAGGAGTACATCAGGGTATAATAAGAGGCTATAATAATGGGGTAAATAAATAATAATTCATAGTTATGTGGCCGGAGTCGCACTGATAAATGGTGCTCAATCTTATCCACTTTTGGACATTCTGCATCTTCTGTGTTGCTATATTCTGAGAGACAGAACTTTTTATTTTTTCTCCACCGGAGCTGTGTGAGGGTTTATTTGTAGTGGGACAATCTGTAGTTTTCATTGGTACCATTTTGGGGTACACGCGATTTTTTGATCATTTTTTATTCCATTTTTTGGCAAGCAAGGTGACCAAAAACCAGCAATGTTTTTTACTCTTTGTCTTCCACAGCGTTCACCGTGGGCTATAAATAACAGTTTTACTTTACTCTGCAAGTCGATCCGAATACGGCAATACCAAATGTATATAGTTTTTTCACGTTTTGCAGCATTTGCGCAATAAAATCACTTTTTTTATTTTTTTTATTTTTTTTTGTGTCACCATATTCTGAGAGCCATTACTTTTTTATTTTTCATTCAAAAAAGCTGTGGGAGGGCTTGTTTTTGTGGCACGAGCTGTAGTTTTTACTTGTACCATTTTGGGGTACATGCGACTTTTTGATCACTTTTTATTCTATGTTTTGGGAGAGGTGGTGATAAAAAAAAAATTGAGATTCTGGCATTGTTTTTTATTTATTTGTTTTGCAGTGTTCAACGTGCGGGAAAAATAACATTACAGTTTTATAGTTTGGGTCGTTACGGACGCGGTGATACCAAATTAGTGTACCTTTTTTAACGTGTTCAGTTTTTTTCCTCTAATAAAAGACTTATTATAGGAAAAAAATGCAGTGTTTGTTTGAAACTTTTATTTCTACTCAACATTTTTTTTGTCCCACTAGGGGACCTGGGGTCCTGCACCTCTGATCTTTACTCTAATACAAGCCTGTGAGAAAGACCCTCCACTTGTCACGGGTCGAAATGTTGCCATTTTTACTGGATGTTTGACCAATAAAAGAATCTATTGATTGAAATTTGGGAGACGTGTGCTGGTGTTCAACCATGCTTCTTCTGTATATCCTGTAGATATATCATAAATGTCCTTCATGGGAAAACCCCTTTAAGGGAAGGGGTGGATTGCAGTACAAAGAAGGATTATCAAACTTGGGGCTTTTCAGTTTAGAAAAAAGACGGTTTATGGGTGATCTAATTACAATGTACAATTATATAAATGGACAGTATAGAGATCTTTCTAATTAACTTTTTACACCTCGGCGTGTAACCCTGACACGGGGCATCCTCTGCATCTAGGGGAAAGAAGCTTTCCACATAGACAGAGATTCTTTACTGTGAGAGCAGTGAGGCTAAGGAACTCTCTGCCATAGGATGTGGTGTAAAGGATCTGCCAGGCACAACTTCTGTGTATACGCCCATGGGTAATCAGTCTGCACCTGGTTCTATGTCTCTGAGACTGACTCCATCTTCCACCACTCAGGATGGCAGGCTTAGGAGTGGGAGATCCTATCACAGCCTGGCCAGACGGAGCTAGCTCCCGCCCTCTGTCTATTTATACCTGCCTTTCCTGTTCCTCCTTTGCTTGTGATTCTTCTCGTTTGGTTTCCTGGCCTTGCTGCAGCTCCTAGCTATTTGACCTTGCTTCATACTTACCCCGGCTTACTGACTACTCTCCTGCTCTGCGTTTGGTACCTCGTACATTCCTGGTTTGACTCGGCTCGTTCACCTCTCTTGTTGCTCACGGTGTTGCCGTGGGCAACTGCCCCATTTCCCTTTGCTTGTGTCCCCTTGTCTGTTTGTCTGTCGTGCACCTACTGAGCGTAGGGACCGTCGCCCAGTTGTACCCCGTCACCTAGGGCCTGTCGTTGCAAGTAGGCAGGGACTGAGTGGTGGGTAGATTAGGGTTCACTGTCTGTTTCCCTACCCCCCTGCCATTACATGTGGTTAAATCATTGAACAAGTTCTTTCTTGAAAAAATTTAATATTATGTTAATATATTATGTTATAATATTATAATATTATGTTAATAGGTACTAGATTTCTGGAGATGGGACATGGATCCAGACATTTATTCTGACTGCCATATTTGGAGTTAGGGAGAAAATTTCCTCCCTAATAAGAGGCAATTGGCATCAACCTCATGGGGGTTTTAGCATTCATCTGGATCAACATGGTAGGATTATTGGCTGATTTGATGGATCTGTGTTTTTTTCAGCCTTAACCCCTTCCCGACATTTGTCGTAAGTATACGTCATGGAAAGCCAGTTCTTCCAGCAAAATGTTGTATACTTACGACAAATGGATGGCACAGGCTCACAAGCTGAGTTGGTGCCATCATCCCCGGATGTCAGCTGCAATGGCGGGGACTGAAGTTAGCTTTGATCCCCACCATTAACCCCTTAAATACAGCAGTCAAAAGCGATCACTGCATTTAAGGTGTTTGCAGCCCATCGGCACCCCAGCAATGAAATTGCCGGGGTGCTGGTGGCTGCAATGGCAACCGGAGGCCTAATAGTGGCCTCCCGGTCTGCCTAGTATGGAAACTTCTGCCTCCGCCAGGATGCAGGGGCCCAAAAGGCTTCCGTAGCCACCGGCAAGATGGTGCTGGCTCAGGAGACGAGCCGGCGTCATCAGCAGTGGGTTTCGGCTGTATGTTACAGCTGAAATCCACCCAGTGGCGTAAAACTACCGCTGTAGCAGCTGTAGCGGCTGCTACAGGGCCCACGGCTTAAGGGGGCCCGTGCCGCCAGCCAAAACGCCCCCCCATATGGATGGCAGGCTTAGGAGTGGGAGAGTTTTCCAAGGACTGGTCCTCCCACATTGAGCATGTCAGGAAGGTGCTCCAGGTCCTTCGGGAAAACAAACTGTTTGCGAAGACTGAAAAATGTGTGTTTCGGGTGCAGGAGATACCATTTTTGGGTCAAATCCTCACTCCTCATGAATTCCGCATGGACCCCGCCAAGGTCCAGGCTGTGGCGGAATGGGTCCAACCTGCCTCCCTGAAGGCGTTACAGTGTTTCTTGGGGTTCGCTAATTATTACAGGAGATTTATTGCTAACTTCTCGGTCATCGATAAGCCTCTTACGGACCTCACTCGCAAAGGTGCTGATCTCCTCCACTGGCCTCCTGAGGCTGTCCCGGCTTTTGAGGTCCTTAAGAAGTGCCTTATCTCGGCCCCGATGCTGGTTCCGCCCAACCAAATGTAGCCATTTATCGTGGAGGTTGACGCATCCGAGGTGGGAGTGGGGGCTGTCTTGTCCCAAGGTACCAGGTCCCTCACCCATCTCCGTCCCTGTGCCTACTTCTCCAGGAAGTTTTCGCCCACTGAGAGTAACTATGATATTGGCAACCGCGAACTCTTAGCCATTAAATGGGCATTTGAAGAGTGGCGCCACTTCCTGGAGGGGGCTAGGCACCAGGTAACGGTCCTTACCGACCACAAGAATCTGGTTTTCCCGAGACAAGCTCGATGGGCGTTATTTTTTACCAGATTCAACTTTTTGGTTACCTATAGGGCTGGGTCTAAAAATATTAAGGCTGATGCACTGTCACGTAGCTTCATGGCCAGCCCTCCTTCGGAGGAAGATCCTGCTTGTATTTTGCCTCCAGATATAATCATTTCCTCTATTGATTCTGATTTAGTCTCTGAAATTGCGGCTGATCAAGGTTCAGCTCCCGGGAACCTTCCTGAGAACAAGCTGTTTGTTCCCCTGCAATTCCGGCTAAGGGTACTTAGGGAAAATCATGACTCCGCACTATCTGGTCATCCAGGCATCCTGGGTACCAAGCACCTCATTGCCAGAAACTATTGGTGGCCTGTTTTGCCTAAAGACATTAAGGCCTACGTCGCCGCTTGTGAGGTTTGTGCTAGGTCCAAGACTCCCAGGTCCCGACCAGCGGGCTTACTACGTTCTTTGCCCATTCCCCAGAGACCTTGGACCCATATCTCCATGGATTTTATCACCGATTTGCCTCCATCTCAAGGCAAGTCGGTGGTGTGGGTTGTAGTAGACCGCTTCAGTAAGATGTGAAACTTTGTGCCCCTCAAGAAACTACCCAATGCTAAGACGTTAGCTACCTTGTTTGTCAAACACATCCTGCGTCTCCATGGGGTCCCTGTCAATATTGTTTCGGACAGAGGGGTACAATTTGTTTCATTGTTTTGGAGAGCCTTCTGTAAAAAGTTGGAGATTGATCTGTCCTTCTCCTCTGCCTTCCATCCTGAAACTAATGGCCAAACTGAGAGCACTAATCAGTATCTAGAACAATATTTAAGGTGTTTTATCTCTGACTGTCAATATGATTGGGTCTCATTCATTCCCCTCACCGAATTTTCCCTTAATAACCGGGTCAGTAACTCGTCAGGGGTCTCCCCCTTTTTCTGTAATTTTGGGTTTAATCCACGGTTCTCCTCCGTTTCGCCTGGTAGTTCCAACAATCCCGAGGTAGAGGTCGTTCATCGGGAACTGTGCACAGTCTGGGCCCAGGTTCAGAAGAACCTAGAGGCATCCCAGAGCATACAAAAAACTCAGGCAGATAGAAGACGTTCTGCTAACCCCTTGTTTAGGGTCGGGGATCTGGTGTGGCTATCGTCTAAGAACTTGCGCCTTAAGGTCCCGTCCAAGAAGTTTGCTCCCCGGTTTATAGGGCCGTACAAGGTCATTGAAGTCCTCAATCCTGTCTCCTTCCGACTGGAGTTGCCCCATCTTTTCGAGTACACAACGTGTTTCATGCCTCCCTCCTTAAACGCTGCTCCCCGTCCTTGGCTCCCTCGAGGAAACCTCCTGTCCCCGTTCTCACCCCTGAGGGGGTGGAATTCGAGGTGGCCAAGATTGTGGACAGCAAGATGGTCCAAGGCTCCCTCCAGTACCTGGTCCATTGGAGAGGATACGGGCCTGAGGAGAGGACTTGGGTACCCGCCCGGGATGTTCACGCTGGGGTAATGGTCAGGAGGTTCCACCTTCGTTTCCCCAATAAACCAGGTCCACCTAGAAAGGGTCCGGTGGCCCCTCATAAAAGGGGGGGTACTGTGAAGCATCTGCCAGGCACAGCTTCTGTGTCAACGCCCATAGGTAATCAGTCTGCACCTGCTTTTATGTCTGTGAGACTGACTCCATCTTCAACCACTCAGGATGGCAGGCTTAGGAGTGGGAGAGCCTATCACAGCCTGGCCAAACGGAGCTAGCTCCCGCCCTCTGTCTATTTATACCTGCCTTTCCTGTTCCTCCTTGCTTGTGATTCTTCTCGTTTGGTTTCCTGGCCCTGCTGCAGCTTCTGAACTATTTGACCCTGCTTCATACTGACCCTGGCTTACTGACTACTCTCCTGCTCTGCATTTGGTACCTCGTACACTCCTGGTTTGACTCGACTTGTTCACTACTCTCCTGCTCTGCATTTGGTACCTCGTACACTCCTGGTTTGACTCGGCTCGTTCACCACTCTTGTTGCTCACGGTGTTGCCGTGGGCAACTGCCCCATTTCCCTTAGCTTTGTGTACCCTTGTCTGTTTGTCTGTCGTGCACTTACTGAGCGTAGGGACCGTCGCCCAGTTGTACCCCGTCGCCTAGGGCGGGTCGTTGCAAGTAGGCAGGGACTGAGTGGCGGGTAGATTAGGGCTCACTTGTCTGTTTCCCTACCCCCATCATTACAGTATTATTTTTGTTTAAAAGGTTTTTCATTGTGCAAACGTAGTAAAACATAAAAAACCTATACATATGTGGTATCGTTGCAATCATACCAACCCATAGAATAAAGGTAACATGTTATTTTTGCCGCAAAAACCATGCAGGAATAGCGGGTTTTTTCAATTCCCTTCCCCCAAAAAAGTTAATAAAAGTTAATCAATATAATATAGGCACCAAAGAATTGCGCCATTGAAAAACACAACTCGTCCCGCAAAAAACTAGCCCTCATATGCCTATGTTGACGGAAAAATAAAAGAGTTATAACTCTTGGAATGTGAAGATGAGAAAAATAAAAAAAGATTGCTTGGTCATTAAGGCCAAAATAGGCCTGGTCGTTAAGGGGTTAAGAGGGCCAATATTATCAGATTATTTCTTTTTGGCGTTAATATACTTATACATTTTTTTGGGATTCATTTTAATGTCGTTAGCGGTTTGTTTTTCTGTAGATAACTTTGCTAACTTGATTTCATTTTTACATTTTCTATTAAGATCTTTGTAAGTCTGGAATGCTTTTTCTGAGCCCTTTGCCTTCAATGTTTTGAATGCTTTTTGTTTTTGTCTTATTATATTCAGTAATTCCCTATTCATCCATATTGGTCTCCTATTATTCCTAGACATTTTCTTACCCCCGGGTATAAACTTATTACACGATCCATGTAATAGATCTTTAAAGATTCTCCATTTAGCTTCAGTATTTCTACTTACCATTACGTGATCCCAGTCAACAAGACTAAGTGTTTTCCTCAGTCGATTGAATTTTGCTTCCCTAAAATTCCAGGTTTTTGTTGCTCCCCTTTGTACTGTTTTATTTAATATTATTTTAAAACTTACCATATTGTGGCCACTATTGTCCAAGGGCTCCTAGACCTCCACATCTGATATTGTGTCTGGTCTATTAGATAAGATCCAGATCCAGCACATTATCTTCTCTGTTCATCAACTAAGAGAAATAATTGTCTTGAATTGTGTATAAAAACTTCCAGCTTTTAGCACATCCAGTGGCCTCTATGTCCCAATTAATGTCAGGATAGTTAAAATCCCCCATAATAAGGACCCCATTATTATTTTCGGTCTTTTCTATTTCTTGCAGCATTTCAGTCTGTTCCGCTATGTTCGCTGTCTTATAACAAACTCCAATTAGCAGTTTACCGTTATTGCCTATTCCATGAATATTTACCCATGTCATGTGGTATATAAATTTCAGTGACCTGACAAAGTTTGTGTCGAAGGAGCATAAGGGTATGTTCACACGGACTGTTTTCAGATGTACTTCGGGCGTTTTACGCCTCGAATTACGCCTGAAAAAACGGCTCCATTACGCCTACAAACATCTGCCCATTGCTTCCAATGGGATTTACGGTGTTCTGTTCCCACGAGGTGTTATTTTACGCATCGCTGTCAAAATACGGCACGTAAAAAAAGATGCCCGTGAAAAAGAAGTGCATGTCACTTCTTGGGACTTTTTGGAGCCGTTTTTCATTAGCTCCATTGAAAAACAGCTCCAATAACGTCCGTAAAATACGCCACGAAACATGCGAGTTGCTACAAAAACGTCTGAAAATCACGAGTTGTTTTCGCTTGAAAACAGCTCCGTACTTTCAGACGTATTTTGCTAAGCCGTGTGAACATACCCTAACATTTTCTTGTGTTATCAGCCAGAGGCATGTGAAAGACTTCCTCTAGACAAACTGAATATATGCAGATGGAGAAGAGTGTCATCCTTGCTGCAAAGGATCTCTTCAGACAATGTGGAATAGAAATTGTTGTGTTTGGCTCCCATTTGATGTATATAAGAGCAGACATGTGTAGTTTAGTCCTAAAGAGGTGTAGTATATTCTTAAGGCAACGCTTACTTAGTCATAAGTAGAGATGAGCGAACTTATCAAAAGTTCGGTTCGGCTAGTTCGCCGAATTTCACAAAAAAGTTCGGTTCGGACCGAACTAGTTCTGACCGAACCCGTCACTTACGTGCGCCGAGCATGCTACTGTCCGGGGTGCTGATAGAGTTAATGGGCTGCACTAACTCTTTCAGCAACCTTCACAGTACATGCTCGGCGCGCGGAAAATACAATTTTAATAAATGTAATAAAAAAATAAAAATTATACGTTCGTACTTACTTTCCTCCTGTCCGGCCTCCAGCGATGACGTTTCATCCCTTTCGCCGCTGCAGCCAATCACAGGCTGTAGTGGCGGTCACGCACGCCAGGATGACGCTTCATCCCACGTGACCGCCTCTGCAGCCAATCACAGGCTGCAGCGGCGACATGGATGAAACGTCATCGCTGGAGGCCGGACAGGAGGAAAGTAAGTATGAACGTATTATTATTTTTTTGGGCATGTATGTATGTATGTATGTATGTATGTATGTATGTATGTATGTTGGCATGTATGTATGTTGTCATGTATGTATATCTGTGCATGTATGTTGGCATGTAATCAGTTCAATGCTGGATCCTACCATCCCCAGGTATATATGTAGGCTTAGTCCCAGTTCTGGGTGTATGTGCAGCGTAGGTTCCCACCTTACAGAGGTCGCCTTGTCGTGGCAGGTGGGCTAACACTTTTTGATCAAAATGTGCACTAAGAACCTCCCTATTTGTAGGTAGATTGAGCTTTAGTGCATATCTATTTATATTTAGTGGTTTAGGTGGCATTAGTGTTGCAGGGTGCTGTCGCCATTTTTTTATATCTGCTGTATATCTGCAGTCACAGGTGTTCTTGCACCTGCGTATTTTGTATCATTTAGTTGGAATGTGCTGTTCAATTTTTGTTGTGTTTATGGTATCCATATATGTGGGGTTAGTGACTGCCTCCACTTGTTGTTCTTGCACTCCTCCCACTCTGCCCTGGGTGATTTTAATCAGTTCAATGCTGGATCCTACCATCCCCAGGTATATATGTAGGCTTAGTCCCAGTTCTGGGTGTATGTGCAGCGTAGGTTCCCACCTTACAGAGGTCGCCTTGTCGTGGCAGGTGGGCTAACACTTTTTGATCAAAATGTGCACTAAGAACCTCCCTATTTGTAGGTAGATTGAGCTTTAGTGCATATCTATTTATATTTAGTGGTTTAGGTGGCATTAGTGTTGCAGGGTGCTGTCGCCATTTTTTTATATCTGCTATGTTGGCATGTATGTATATATGTGCATGTTTGTATGTATATTTGCATGTATATATTTGCATGTATGTATGTATGTTTGCATGTATGTTGTCATGTATGTATGTATGTATATATGTGCATGTGTGTATGTATATTTGTTTGTATGTATGTATGTTTGCATGAATGTATGTATGTTTGCATGTATGTGTGTTTGCATGAATGTATGTTTGCATGTATGTATGCATGTTTGTATGTATATTTGCATGTGTGTATATATATATATGTATGTTGTCATGTATGTATGTATGTATGTATGTTGTCATGTATGTATATATGTGCATGTATGTTGGCATGTATGTATATATGTGCATGTGTGTATGTATGTATATTTGCATGTATATATTTGCATGTATGTATGTTGTCATGTATGTATGTATATATGTGCATGTATGTTGGCATGTATGTATACATGTGCATGTTTGTATGTATATTTGCATGTATATATGTTTGCATGTGTGTATGTATGTTTGCATGTATGTATGTTGTCATGTATGTTTGTATGTATGTTGTCATGTATGTATGTATGTATATATGTGCATGTATGTATGTTTGCATGTTTTTATTTTTGCATGTATGTTTGCATGTATGTTTATATATATGTGCATGTATGTAATTATGTTTGCATGTATTTATGTTTGCATGTATATTTGTGCATGCTTGTATATATGTATGTATGTATCTTTGCATGTTTGTTTGTATGTATGTTTTCATGTGTGTGTGTGTATGCATGTATGTATGATAGTTTGCATGTATATATGTGTGTATGTTTGCATGTATGTATATTTGCATGTATATATGTGCATGCTTGTATGTATGTTTGTATATATGTATGTATGGCCATGTATGATACTGTCTGCTGGCGCCCTGTATCTAAGTCAACTTCACGGCAGGCTTCTATACATGGTATAACAGTCAGTATCACACATTAAACTGAATCTAAGCCTACGACATGTTTTATTTAATTTTTTTTTTTCACAGGTTTGGTGTTTGGACTACGTCGGTTTCGAGGACTACTTAGATGACGTTTTTTTTTCTACAATAAAATGGTTAATGAGGGTTGTGTTGGGGGTGCTTTATTTCAATAAAATATTTTATCTATATCTTTGTCTTTTTCTTTTCAAATTTTATTACTACCACTTTAGTAATGGCCGCTGTCTGAGTGACAACATCCATTACTAAGGCGAGGCTTAATGTTAGCCGGTGCAGAGGCTAACACTAACCACCATTATTACCCCGGTACCCACCACCACCAGGGGTGCCGGGAAGAGCCAGGTACGATCCAGTACCCGACCATCTGTTGTGATGGTCGGGCTCTGGGGCGGCCGCAGGCTGGTATTATGAGGCTGGGAAGGGCCAAAAACAGTGGACCTTCCCACCCTTGTAATGCTAGGCTGCTGCTGCTGTGTTGTATCTGGCTGGTTATAAAAGTGGGGGGGACCCCACGTCATTTTTTTTAATTATTTATTTAAATTTTTTTTTTTTAAAAGACATGGGGTTCCACCCAATTTATCATAACCAGCCACATACAACACAGTGTTATTAGCCTGGGAATGGACAAAACCAGTGGCCCTTCCCACCAATGTAATGCCAGACTGCTGCGGCCTTGTATATGGCTGGTTATTAAAAATGTGGGGGACCCGTCTATTGCTAAATTTGTTAAATTCAAAAAAAAAAACGACGTGGGGGTCCCCCCCATTTTTATAACCAGCCCGATACAACACAGCAGCAGCAGCCTAGCATTACAAGGGTGGGAAGGTCCACTGATTTTTGGCCTTTCCCAGCCTCATAATACCAGCCTACGGCCGCCCCAGTACCCGACCATCACAACAGATGGTCGGGTATTGGATCGTACCAAGCTCTTCCCGGCACCCCTGGTGGTGGTGGGTACTGGGGTAATAATGGGTGGTTAGTGCTAGCCTCTGCACCGGCTAACACTAAGTACCGCCTTAATAATGGACGCTGTCAATCAGCCAACTGCCATTATCTAGGCACTAATAAAGTTTAAAAAAAAACACAAAGACAATTCTTTTTTATTGAAATAAGAAATGCCCAACAAAACCCTCGTTAACCATTTTATTAAAATTTGAAAAAACGTAGATCTACGCAGTAGTCCAACGAATCGAAGATGTAGTCCAATCGGTACATCAAAATCTGCAACAACATAAAAAAACAGTTATCAATGTGAACAATAACAATACTTCTACTCACCTACACACATATATACACGCACACACAAACAAACAAACAACCATACACAAACACACATATATACACAAACACAAAAAGATATACAAACACACACACACACACACACATAAACAGACACACACACACATATACACGAACTCACACATATACAAACAAAAACACACATATCCAAACACACACACACACACACAGTTTTACACACACATACACGAACACATATACACAAACACATATACAAATAAAAACACACATACCCAAACACACATATACACAAACACACAAACACACATATAAAAACAAAAACAGATAAAGTCACATACCCAAACACACATATATTCACAAACACACACATACACAAACACGGTTTCTTTTAAATGCTGCTGGGGAACCCGCTCGATCCACTATATAAGGCTGTGCTACAGTGCAGCATTTAAAAGAAACAGGATCCTGACCTGTCCATAGAGTTTAAGGCAGCACAGAGTATTTCAGGAGATGAGCATGCAGATTCAGTGCTGCTGTGAACTCTGCTCTTACCATTACGTAGCTCTCAGTCTGTTACCTCTCCTCCACTCCTGTCCTCCAGAACACCTTCACATGATTGGCAAGTCACCACGTAATGGTAAGAGCAGAGTTCACAGCAGCACAGAGTATTTCAGGAGATGAGCGTGCAGATCTTGTGCGGGGTGGTGACTTGCCAATCATGTGAAGGTGTTATTGAGGACAGGAGTGGAGGAGAGGTAACAGACTGAGCTACGTAATGGTAAGAGCAGAGTTCACAGCAGCACTGAATCTGCAAGCTCCTCTTCTGAAATACTCTGTGCTGCTGTGAACTCTGTTCTTACCATTACGTAGCTCAGTCTGTTACATCTCCTCCACTCCTGTCCTCTATAACACGTTCACATGATTGGCAAGTCACCACCACGCACAAGATCCGCATGCTCATCTCCTGAAATACTCTGTGCTGCTGTGAACTCTGCTCTTACCATTACGTGGTGACTTGCCAATCATGTGAAGGTGTTCTTGAGGACAGGAGTGGAGGAGAGGTAACAGACTGAGAGCTACGTAATGGTAAGAGCAGAGTTCACAGCACCACTGAATCTGCACGCTCATCTCCTGAAATACTCTGTGCTGCCTTAAACTCTGTGGACAGGTCAGGATCCTGTTTCTTTTAAATGCTGCACTGTAGCGTAGCCTTATATAGTGGATCGAGCGGGTTCCCTAGCAGCATTTAAAATAAACAGGATCCTGACCTGTCCACAGAGTTTAAGGCAGCACAGAGTATTTCAGGAGATGAGCACGGGCAGCCGTTCGTTTTTCCGAGCCGTGCTCCCATTATGCACACGACCGTAAAAACACCCGTTATTGCGGGTCGGAATTACGACCCGCAATAACGGGCTCATAGACTTCTGTTACCCACGGGTACCTTTCCGTTTTCTCACGGGAAGGTGCCCGTGCCGTTAAAAAAATAGAACATGTTCTATTTTACGGGCCGTGCTGCTATAATTATAATGACAGCACGGTTCGCAAAAGCGGCCGGCTGCCCGTGGCCGGCCGGCCGTGCTCGTAGTTACGAGTCGTAATTACGAGCACGGCCCGTAAAATAAAAAAATAGAACATGTTCTATCTTTTTAACGGCACGGGCACCTTCCCGTGAGAAAACGGGAAGGTACCCGTGGCTAACAGAAGTCTATGGGCCCGCTATTTCGGGTCGTAATTACGACCCGTGATAACGGGTGTTTTTACGGTCGTGTGCATGAGGCCCCGTAATGACGGGTGGCTACATGTGTGCACCCGTCATTACGGCAGCGTTGCTAGGCGACGTCAGTAAGGGTATGTGCACACACACTAATTAAGTCCGTAACTGACGGACGTATTTCGGCCGCAAGTACCGGACCGAACACACTGCAGGGAGCCGGGCTCCTAGCATCATACTTATGTACGATGCTAGGAGTCCCTGCCTCTCCGTGGAACTACTGTCCCGTGCTGAAAACATGATTACAGTACGGGACAGTTGTCCTGCAGAGAGGCAGGGACTCCTAGCATCGTACATAACTATGATGCTAGGAGCCCGGCTCCCTGCACTGTGTTCGGTCCGGTACTTGCGGCCGAAATACGTCCGTCAATTACGGACGTAATTAGTGTGTGTGCACATACCCTAAATAGTCACTGTTCAGGGTGCTGAAAGAGTTAACTGATCGGCAGTAACTGTTTCAGTACCCTGGACAGTGACTACCGATCACAGTACCTGTAAAAAAAAAGACGTTCATACTTACCAGGAACTCCCTGCTTCCTCCAGTCCGGTCTCCTGGCCGTTGCCTTGGTGACGCGTCCCTCTCGACATCCCTTGATGACGATGCAGCCCATGTGAGCGCTGCAGCCAATCACAGGCTGCCGCGGCCTCTGCAGCCAATCACAGGCTGCAGAGGCCTCTGCAGCCAATCACAGGCTGCCGCGTCAGAAAAGGTCGGACTGGAGGAAGAAGAGGGACTCGTCACCAAGACAACGACCGGGTACGTATGAAATGCTTTTTATTTTATTTTTAATCAGCAGCCTCTTTTCTCTATCAGTGATTGATAGAGACAAGTGGCTGCCAATTTGTATAATGTTTTTGACCGGGTTCGGTCAAAACGGGTTCGGCCGAACCCGGTGAAGTTCGGATTCGCTGCGAACCGAACTTTTCCGGAAGTTCGGACCGAAACCGGGTTCGGTTGTCCCGGTTCACTCATCTCTAGTCATAAGTATATATTTGAGTATTCATGGCTATCCTATTTGTTTTGACAGAATTGTAGTTATATTTTATATAGGCAATGCTTCCATGTGGACTAAAATTACAACTTTCCCAAAAAAATAAGTAATTAAAGGGGTTTTCCAGCCAGTAAAAATTGATGGCCTATCCTTAGGCCTTTCCTCACTGTGAATCTTCAACACGCATTTAGCGGCGAATCACAGGTATCGCAGCCTGTTCTCCCATTGAAGTGAATGGGAAAAAAGGCTGCAATACCTGTGAATCACCGCTAAATGTTCACAATCAGCAAGAAGAAATTAAGGGGAAGCAGTGCTCGTACGAGCGCTGCACCCCTTCAAAACAGCTGATTGGCGGAGTTCCCGGGAGTCGGACAATGAACCATCAGCTATTGATAGCCTATCCTGAGAATAGGCCATCAATTTTTACTGCCCGGAAAACCCCTTTAAATGTAAAATGTCCTGTTATATTGTATAATTATTCTTTATTTTATTTTTATTCTATTTATTACTCTTGGCAATGAAGAGCATAATCACACAATTTTTCAGCTGCTTATGTAGCAATTCTCATAACCAAAAGTAGGTCATCAATCCTTTTCAGCAACATGACTACTCTTCTAAAAATTGCCTCTGTAGCTTAGGTCATGAACATGATGCCCATTTCCTGTACTACATGATGACATAATCATTTTGTAATAAAATTTAACTTTTATTAAATAAATGCAAAATAGCCAGAGGATAGGTTTATAAATATGGGGGTCCTAAAACTAATATAATTGTAATGGCAGGAAGGAGGTGAAGGGAAAGTGAGCCCTAATCTACCCACCGCCCTGTCCCTGCCTACTTGCAACGACCCGCCCTAGGCGACGGGGTACAACTGGGCGGCGGTCCCTACGCTGTCTAAGTGCACGGGAGAACAAACAGGGAACACGCAAGGGAAGGGGCAGTAGCCCACGGAACGCCACGAGGAAACGGAGCGGGGAATGAGTAGTCAGGACCAGGATGAAGTGGAGTATACCAACGTGAGCACGGAGAAGGAAGCAAGCCAGGGGCAAAGCGAAGCAGGTTAAGCGGAACTGCAGAAAGGCAGAAGCACGGCAGAAGCAGGCTGGAGCAAGCAGCAGTGGGGCCAGGAATCCAGAAGAATTACAAGCACTGAGGAAGAGAACACGGCAGGTAATAAAGGACAGGGGGCGGAGCTAACTCCGACTGACCAGGCCGCGATAGGCTCTCCCACTCCTGAGCCTGCCACCCTGGTTGGTGGGAGACGGTGTCAGTCTAACAGGTCTGGCCTCAGGTGTGGATTGATTAATCCCAGGAATATACCTAGACGTAGTACCTGGCAGATCCCTAACAGTACTCCCCCTTTTATGAGGGGCCACCGGACCCTTACTAAGAGGACCCGGTTTAGTAGGGAAGAGAAGGTGGAACCTCCTGATCAATACCCCAGCGTGAACATCACGGGCAGGTACCCAAGTCCTCTCCTCCGGCCCGTATCCTCTCCAATGGACAAGGTACTGGAGGGAGCCCTGGACCATCCTACTGTCCATAATCTTGGCCACCTCGAATTCCACCCCCTCAGGGGTGAGAACGGGAACAGGAGGTTTCCTCGAGGGGGACCAGGACGGGGGGCAGCGTTTAAGGAGGGAGGCATGGAAGACGTCATGTATGCGAAAGGATGGGGGCAGCTCCAGACGGAAGGATACAGGGTTGAGGACTTCAATGATCTTATAAGGTCCAATAAATCGGGGAGAAAACTTCCTGGACGGGACCTTAAGGCGCAAGTTCCTGGACGACAACCAGACCAAATCCCCGACGACAAACCGGGGGTTAGCAAAACGTCTACTATCAGCCTGAATCTTTTGTGCGCTCTGGGACGCCTCTAGGTTCTTCTGAACCTGGGCCCAGACTGTGCACAGTTCCCGATGAACATCCTCTACCTCAGGATTATTGGAACAACCAGGGGAAACGGAGGAGAACCTTGGGTTAAACCCGAAATTACAGAAAAACGGGGAGACCCCTGACGAGTTACTGACCCGGTTATTCAGGGAAAATTCAGCAAGGGGAAGGAATGAGACCCAATCGAATTGACAGTCAGAGATGAAACACCTTAAATATTGTTCCAGGGATTGGTTAGTCCTTTCCGTTTGGCCATTAGTTTCGGGATGGAAGGCGGAGGAGAAGGACAGATCAATCTCCAACTATTTACAAAAAGCTCTCCAAAATAAGGAAACAAATTGTACCCCTCTGTCAGAAACTATATTGACTGGGGCCCCATGGAGACGCAGGATGTGTTTAACAAACAAAGAAGCTAACGTCTTGGCGTTAGGTAGCTTCTAAAGGGGCACAAAGTGGCACATCTTGCTGAAGCGGTCTACTACCACCCACACCACCGACTTGCCCTGAGATGGGGGCAAATCGGTGATAAAATCCATGGAGATATGGGTCCAAGGTTTCTGGGGAATGGGCAAGGAACGTAGTAAGCCCGCAGGTCGGGACCTAGGGGTTTTGGACCTAGCGCAAACCTCACAAGCGGCGACGTAAGCCCTATCATCTTTAGGCAACCCAGGCCACCAATAGTTTCTGGTAATGAGGTGTTTGGTGCCCAAGATGCCAGGATGACCAGATAGAGCGGAGTCATGGTTTTCCCTGAGTACCCTTAGCCGGTATTGCAGGGGAACAAACAGTTTATCCCCAGGGACGTTCCCGGGAGCTGAACCCTGATCAGCCGCAATATCAGAAGCTAGATCAGAATCCGTGGCAGAAACGATTATACCAGGGGGTAAAATACAAGCAGGATCCTTCTCGGAAGGAGGATTGGCCATGAAACTACGTGACAGAGCATCAGCCTTAATATTCTTGGACCCAGCCCTATAGGTAACCAAGAAATTAAATCTGGTAAAGAATAGTGCCCACCGAGCTTGTCTAGGATTAAGCCTCCGGGCCGATTCTAGGAAAACCAGATTCTTGTGATCCGTAAGGACCGTTACCTGGTGTCTGCCCCCCTCCAGGAAGTGCCGCCACTCTTCAAAAGCCCATTTAATGGCTAGAAGTTCGCGGTTGCCAATATCATAGTTACTCTCCGTGGGCGAAAACTTCCTAGAGAAGTAAGCACAGGGGCGGATATGGGTGAGGGAGCTGGTACCCTGGGACAAGACGGCCCCCACTCCCACCTCGGATGCGTCAACCTCCACAATAAATGGCTCCTCTTGGTTGGGCTGAATCAGCACGGGGGCCGAGATAAAGCACTTCTTGAGGGTCTCAAAGGCCTGGACGGCCTCAGGGGGCCAATGGAGGACATCAGCACCCTTGCGAGTAAGGTCCGTAAGAGGTTTAGCGACGACCGAGAAGTTGGCAATAAATCTCCTGTAATAGTTGGCGAACCCTAAAAAACACTGTAACGCCTTAAGGGAGGCAGGTTGGACCCATTCCGCCACAGCCTGAACCTTGGCAGGGTCCATGCGGAATTCATGAGGAGTGAGGATTTGCCCTAAAAATGGTATCTCCTGTACCCCAAAGACACATTTTTCAGTCTTAGCAAACAGATTATTCTCCCGAAGGACCTGGAGCACCTTCCTGACATGCTCCACGTGGGAGGACCAGTCCTTGGAAAACACCAGTATGTCATCAAGGTACACAACAAGAAAATTACCCAGGTAATCTCTCAGTATTTCATTAATAAAATTCTGGAAGACAGCAGGGGCATTACACAACCCAAAGGGCATGACCAGTTATTCAAAATGACCCTCGGGTGTGTTTAACGCAGTTTTCCACTCATCCCCCTCTTTGATGCGGATAAGGTTATATGCCCCCCGTAGATCGAACTTAGAAAACCACTGGGCTCCCTGAACCTGATTAAAAAGATCCGGAATCAAAGGAAGTGGGTACTGGTTCCTTACGGTGACCTTATTCAGGTTACGATAATCAATGCACGGCCTAAGACCACCATCCTTCTTCCCCACGAAGAAGAAGCCAGCACCTACAGGAGAAGTCGAGGGGCGAATGAAACCCTTGGCCAGGCATTCTTGGATATACACCCTCATAGCTTCACGTTCAGGACATGAAAGATTAAATATCCTACCCTTAGGAAGCTTGGCACCAGGCACCAAATTGATGGCGCAATCGTAATCTCTATGGGGGGGCAACACCTCGGAGGCCTCCTTAGAAAACACATCGGCGAAGTCCTGAACAAACTCAGGAAGCGTGTTTACCTCCTCCCGGGGAGAAATAGAGTTAACAGAAAGACATGACATCAGGCATTCACTACCCCATTTGGTGAGATCCCCAGTATTCCAATCAAACGTGGGATTATGCAACTGCAACCAGGGAAGACCTAATACCAGATCAGACGATAATCCCTGCATCACCAGTACAGAGCACTGCTCCAAATGCATGGAGCCAACCAGGAGTTCAAAAACAGGAGTATGCTGAGTAAAATAACCATTAGCAAGGGGAGTTGAGTCGATACCCACTACAGGGATAGGATAAGGCAAATCAATAAAAGGCATTTTTAGAGACATAGCAAATTCCACAGACATGATATTAGCAGATGAGCCAGAATCCACGAAAGCACTGCCCGTGGCAGACCGGCCAGCAAACGAGACCTGAAAGGGAAGCAAAATTTTATTGCGTTTCACATTAACGGGAAATACCTGTGCGCCCAAGTGACCTCCCCGATGATCACTTAGGCGCGGAAGTTTTCCGGCTTTTTATTCTTGCGCCTGGGACAGGTGTTCAGTAGATGCTTGTCGTCCCCACAGTAGAAGCAGAGACCATTCATTCTGCGAAACTCCCTACGTTGTCGAGGGGACATGGAGGCCCCGAGTTGCATAGGTACCTCCGAGTCCTCCGTGGAGGGGCGAGGAGACGGGACCTTGGGGGGGATCGCAGAAAAGTCAGAGGGGAGCACATTGAAACGTTCAAGCTGACGTTCCCTGTGACGTCGGTCAAGTCGTACTGCTAGGGCCATAACCTGGTCAAGGGAGTCAGAAGAGGGGTAGCTAACCAGCAGATCCTTCAGGGCGTCAGATAATCCTAACCTAAACTGGCACCTTAGGGCCGGATCGTTCCACCGAGAAGCTACGCACCACTTTCTAAAATCAGAACAGTATTCCTCAACCGGTCTCCTACCCTGACGTAAGGTCACCAGCTGACTCTCGGCTAAAGCAGTCCTGTCAGTCTCGTCGTAAATGAGTCCGAGGGCAGAGAAAAAACGATCAACAGAGGAAAGTTCAGGGGCATCAGGAGCCAAGGAGAAGGCCCACTCTTGGGGCCCTTCCTGGAGTCGGGATATGATGATACCCACCCGCTGGTTCTCGGAACCTGAGGAGTGGGGTTTTAGGCGGAAATACAGTCTGCAACTCTCCCGGAAGGAGAGAAACGTCTTACGGTCCCCTGAGAACCGGTCAGGTAACTTGAGGTCGGGTTCTAGAGGTGAGGTGAGGGGTACTACTAAGGCAGCGTCACCCTGGTTGACCCTCTGGGCCAGGGCCTGGACCTGTAGGGAGAGGCCCTGCATCTGCTGGGTCAGGGTCTCAAGGGGGTCCATGATAGCGTCAGCGTAGGAGAAATGGTAGACTAGGTATGGGCTTGTAATTATGTAATGGCAGGAAGGAGGTGAAGGGAAAGTGAGCCCTAATCTACCCACCGCCCTGTCCCTGCCTACTTGCAACGACCCGCCCTAGGCGACGGGGTACAACTGGGCGGCGGTCCCTACGCTGTCTAAGTGCACGGGAGAACAAACAGGGAACACGCAAGGGAAGGGGCAGTAGCCCACGGAACGCCGCGAGGAAACGGAGCGGGGAATGAGTAGTCAGGACCAGGATGAAGTGGAGTATACCAACGTGAGCACGGAGAAGGAAGCAAGCCAGGGGCAAAGCGAAGCAGGTTAAGCGGAACTGCAGCAAGGCAGAAGCACGGCAGAAGCAGGCTGGAGCAAGCAGCAGTGGGGCCAGGAATCCAGAAGAATTACAAGCACTGAGGAAGAGAACACGGCAGGTAATAAAGGACAGGGGGCGGAGCTAACTCCAACTGACCAGGCCGCGATAGGCTCTCCCACTCCTGAGCCTGCCACCCTGGTTGGTGGGAGACGGTGTCAGTCTAACAGGTCTGGCCTCAGGTGTGGATTGATTAATCCCAGGAGTATACCTAGACGTAGTACCTGGCAGATCCCTAACAATAATCATTGAAGATATCACAATTTGAATCTGCAATCAGCAGTGGTATTAAAGGGGTTTTTCAATTATAAGAAATTGATGGCCATACCTGATCTGTGGGGGTTCGACTCCAGGCACCCCCGCTAGTCAGCTGTTTTGAAGGGGCTCATATGAGCGCTGCTTTCCCTTCATTTTAAAATGTTCGTACTGAGAATGGCCGACACACTTGTAGCGGCTGTTCACTGTATTACAGACTTCAATCATTCAAGTGAAGACTGTAATCCTGTGAACCGCTGCTACAAATCTGTAGGTGATTCTCAGTAAGAGTAGTGAGAGTAATGAAGCAGAAGCAGCACTCGTACGAGCGCTGCCGCCCCCTCCAAAACTGCTGATCAGCGGGGGTGCTGGTAGTCAAAACCCCACCAGTCAGGTATTGATGGCCTATCCTGGGGTGGGCCATTAATTTCTTAGGATATACTGTATGATATTATAACAAAGTGGCTGCAGTCTGCAATGCTAGTGAATCTGTATTAACTTATAGGACAACACATAATTTTTAAAACAGAAATGCACAGCCCACCCCGACTTATTTCACTGTAACATAGCGTCCTTATATATATTGGGCTAATAATGTCGGAAGCACAACTCTACCTAGTTATAACCTTTGTATGATGTCACTGAAGAATTCAATGTATAACTAATAATTTGTCCATTATACAGGAAAAGCCTCAATACTGTCAGGCACTAAGGGGGCATCATTACTCTGAAGCGGCACTAAGTGGTCATCATTACTGTGAGGGAGGCACTAAGGGGACATAATTTCTCTGTGGGCGCACTCAGGGGGCATACTTATTTTGAGGGTTATACCACTATAAGGTTATCCTTAATGTGTGTGGCACAATAAGCGGGCACAATTACTGTGAGGGGGCACTAAGGGGGCATAATTACTGTGAGGGGGCACTAAGGGAACATCCTAACTGTTTGAGGGGTTCTACGGGGGCATTTTTACTGTGAGAAGGGCACTAAGGGAAAATCATCACTGCGTGCAGGATCTGTGTGCCTCACAAAGAGGTCCCTATTACTGTGTGGGGGCACTAAAGGGGCACTATTACTGTGTGGGGCACTATTAAAGCATGGGGCACTGTCTGTTTACCTCTATTATTCTTGGGGGCACTATCTGTGTGGCACTATTATGTGCTGGAAAAGTAAAGAGATAAACACATATGGGCAGCAAACTCTGCAGAGACAAGTTGTGTCTGGGAGAAGTCGTCATGGCGGTCTGGGTCAGATGGAGGGAAAAGGGAAAGTGAACAAGTCCACTGAGAACAAAAGAAGACATCACCTGTAAGTCACTGGATGTAATTTTACTGCATTCAATGCACTGTATTTACAGCGCAATAATACTCTGCAGACCCCAAGTATTGTCCTAGCATGTGACCATTATATGGGCACTGTATTATACTCTGTAAAGCGTCAGTGTAGTACTGGTATTTGACCACTGTATGGGTACTGTATGCAGATATTATTGGTTATATTGGTCTTTTTGATAGATATATGTGGTCATAGTGTGGAGGTATTATTTGGCCCTCGTATAGTGATATTATTTGGAAATTGCATGACTGTATTATTAATAGGTAAGCTGCCATATATACATTAGTGTTTATGAAGAGGAAAATTATTTAGGGGCACGGCTGATGCTTTTACGGATACAAGGTCCAGGCACCACAATGCTGATTTCCATTATAAAGTAATTTCCAGGCACAGTGTGCTGCTGAAATGGTGTATCTAAGCCTATCATGTGTTTTAAAAGTTGTCTTATAGCTACAGTATACTATCTACAATATTATTATTTTTTTTGGTGGGGGGTGTGTGCTATAGGCTTATGCCCCTGATCTTCCACCGTTGGTCTGGTGTCCACAAGTTTTTGTTTTTTTTATTGTATAAGGTGATAATTAAATGCAATGAAAGTCTTAGATTTTTACATGGTGCTGGTTAATGTTCATTCTCAAGGGGGGCCCAATTAATAGTTTGCTATGGGCCCTAACCTTTTCTAGTTATGCCCCTGGTCCTGAGTGCAAAGCAAAGGATTGATTATCAAGCAGCCTTTTGGCATGGGAGCATGCATTGAGTTTATATGTCTCTCCTAGGCAGGCAGTTTGTTTGCATACAAGGTATAATGTCCTGTATACAAATTATATAGGTATGGTACCTATTGACAGTTCCCCTTTGATACACCCTCCTAATTTTATTATTCCTATTTATCAGTTAGGTGTGGACCTGCCTTTACTTGTAAACTTGGAACAGGTCTTCAGACAACTCCAGCAGAAAATAGCTGTAATAAGTTTTGTTTTAGAAGTTCAGAGCTTATGATCCTTAGCGTTATTGATTTATAGAAGGGAATCATTATTTCCACTTACTTTTTTAGCTGCATACATCTGGATTTGTGAAGAATAGATTTCCTGCTCTATTGTGATTTAAACAGCAAAAATCATTTAGAAAGGTGATGAAGAGTGAATTGTGAGTGGGTGATGTTCCCCTGGAAAGTGTGCTGAGATATAGCATTATAATTGCTAATTCCAGCTGTGAAGTAAAACTGACTATTCCAGTAACTAAATAAAAGCAGAGCAATATTTCTATACAAAGTATTATTAATCATGCTAAAAAGAAAAGCCTGTAAATTATCAAATTTTCTAGTTTTCCACAAACTAAGTTCACATTTGCGTTTTGGTTTCTCTACATAACGAAAGCCACAATGCTCTACCGGATTCATCGTACAAAAGATACCACCCGCACCTGTTGAAACCGATTGACTTACAATGGAGTCCATTGGGTTCTGGCATGATTTACATTGTTTTTATGGGAAGAAGAGTGCTACATGCAGTGATACTCTTCTCGTCAAATTTGACGGGCTGTTAATGGAAGCTCTCAATGATGGAGCCTCTGACGGCAGTGTGGACATAGCTTAATAAGGTCTTACTGTAAGGACCAGCGGGTTGTGGACCCACTATTCTACTCAACTGGTTTGACTTAGGGCCACCTGTATTCACCCTTTAACCCCCATATGGGGATCTGGACTTTGCTACGGGGAGACTACCAGGTCGCTACTTCTTTAAGTGCTCCCGGTGTGAGTAGCAACTGGCCCAGCGGACCAGGAGACAACGGTGAATTACACCGAGGGTACAGGGACTGGCAGATGATACCTTGGCATGCGAGTGTAAATCAGGAGTCAGAGTTCGTAACAGGTAGTAAGCCTTAGGCTCGTCTCTATTAGCTAAGTACAGACTGGCAGTAGATAGCAGACTGATAACGGGTAACAGGACACGGACTATAGCAGGTAGTTGGATACAGACTGGTAGCAGATAGCTGGATACAGACTGGTAGCGGATAGCTGGATACGGACTGGTAGCGGATAGCTGGATATGGACTGGTAGCGGATAGCTGGATACAGACTGGTAACGCATAGCTGGATACAACTGATAGCAGGTAGAAAGGTGTGGACTGGTATCAGGATGCAAACAGGAACCTTCGCAGGAAACAACTATGTTGCACCAAAGTTGCTCAGGCACCTGGTAATCAGAGGAGGTGCCTTAAATAGGCCTGGAGCAACAGGGATTAGATAGGGATATTTTTGAGCTGTGTATGCTGACCCTTTAAGAGATGGACCTAAGGCAGATGCGGCCGCGAGCAGGAAGAAAGGCAGGATGGAGATTAGGGCCCCCCCCCCAAAAAAAAATAAAAAAATACATAGACATAGAAAACATAGCTGTAAGACAGTTTTCTATGTATGATAATATACTTCTAAATAATACAGTCACAAAGTTATTAAATTATATCACTGGACAAATAAAAAATATGACCTCTATACTGTTACTGAGGACACGGATAAAGTTGAAAGTGGTGTTTGATCAGAAATCCGGAGCACCAATACAAGCGCCACTGGCAGCCATGGGCTGAATTTACCACAAGAGATGCTCTGACCTAGTCATCTAGTCATTATAATTTGGCCTTTGTCAAAGTTGCTCGTATCCTTACACTTGCTAATTTTTCCTTCTTCCCACACATTAACTTCAAGAACTGACTGTTTACTTGCTGCCTAATATATCCCACCCCTTGATAGTTGCCATTGTAAGAAAGTAAAACAATGTTATTCACATCACCTGGTAGTGGTTTTAATGTTATGGCTAATCGGTGTATATACAAGTATATTATTATGTAAAAATAATTTTAAATAATAATTAAAAATCAATTAATAATAATTTAAAAAAAAGCTATTATTATTATGTATTGGACACAAAACATAATATAGTATACACATATTTGGTATCAACATAACTATAACAAGCCTAACTATAAATCCTCATACAACTACCTCACTTTCTAAAAATTATGATTGCAAAAAAAAGGCTGTAGGCAAAAACAAAATAAGATAATTATGGCCTAAAGCGCAAAACTGGGTGCGTGTTTAAGGGGTCTGGTATTTAACTCAATAGTAGCTGTATAAATCTGTATGCAGTGAGCTCCCGCCAGTAGTGGCTGCAGGAAACCATTATAAGGCCTAGTTCACACAGAGTTTTTGGCACTGTTTTTGACGTATGAAACCACGTCAAAAAACGTCCGAAATCGTCTTCTATTGATTTTAATGGGAGGCAGAGAGGTTTTTTTCCCACGAGTGGAAAAAGACGCCCGCAGGAGAAAAAAAGCGACATTCTCTTTCCTCACATCTCTGAGAGGCAGAGAAAGCAGTTTTCGTGGCGGTTTTTGCCATTGGCGCTCAATGAACGCTGCGAAAAACAACACAAAAGACGCCGCAAAGAGCGTACAGGCAGGTCAAAATATGCCTAAAAATATGCATGCAAAAAACTTCACTCTGTGTGAACATACCGTAACAGTTTCATAGCCTTTTTAGCAGCCACTGACCGGCCCATAGTGTTTTTACGTCGGTCACTAACGGGCCTTATTCCGATGCAATAGACTTTTTACGTCGCGGCATCGGAATAAGTAAACAGAGCAGGGAACTGTCAAATCTCTCTGCTCTCAGCTGCCAGAGGCAGCTGAGGGCTGGGGGCGTCCCTGCTCGACCAAATGAGATTGATATTAGTATAGATCTCACCCATTTAACCCTTCAGATGCGGTGCTGAATAGCGTGCACCGCATCTGAGTGGTTTTGGAGAGAGGGAGGGAGCTCCCTCTCATCCCACTGACACCCGGCGATAAGATCGCCAAGTGTCTGTGTCTCCGATGGCAGCCGGGGGCCTAATAAAGGCCCCCAGGTCTGCCTGTAGTGAATGCCTGCTAGATAATGCCGGAGGCATAACCTAGCAGATGCCTGTCCGTTTTAAACCGTTTTAATCGGAGGATCGCATAGTGAAGTTCCCTAGTGGGATTAGTAAAAAAGTAAAAAAAAAGTTTAATAAAAAGTGAAAAAAATAATAATGAAAAACCCACTTTTTCCCCCTTGCAAACTGCTTTACTATTAGGGTATGTTCACACGCTAGCTGGCATTTATGGCTGAAATGACAGACTGTTTTCAGAAGAAAACAGCTGCGTCGTTTCAGCCGTAAATGCTCCTCCTCGTAATATACGAGGTGTCTGTGACGCTCGTATATCTTGAGCTGCTCTTCATTGAGTTCAATGAAGAACGGCTCAAATTACGTTGCAAAGAAGTGTCCTGCACTTCTTTGCCGAGGCAGTCAATTTACGCGTCGTCGTTTGACAGCTGTCAAACGACGACGCGTAAATTACAGGTCGTCTGCACAATATGTTGGCAAACCCATTCAAATGAATGGGCAGATGTTTGCCGACATATTGCAGCCCTATTTTCAGACGTAAAACGAGGCAGAATACGCCTAGTTTACGTCTGAAAATAGGTCGTGTGAACCCAGCCTTAACAAACAAAATAAATAAAAAAAAGTTACACAGATTTGGTAACGCCACATCCGTAACGACCCCGACTATAAATGTATTACATCATTTAACCCGCACGGTGAACGCCGTAAAAAATAACATTAAAAAAACATGCAAAAATTGCTGTTTTGTTTGAATCCAGCCTTAAAAAAATGTGATCAAAAAGTCGCATCTACTCCAAAATGGTACCGATAAAAACTACAAGTCGTCCCGCAAAAAAAAAGCCCTCCTACAATTGCATCGTCGAAAAAATAAAAACGTTACGGCTCTTCAAATATGGAGACACAAAAACAAATAATTTTGAAAAAAATGTGTTTTCGCTGCCTAAAAGTAGTAAAACATACAAAAACTATACAAATTTGGTATCGTTGCAATCGCAACAACCCACTGAATAAAGTTATTGTGTTATTTATACCACACGGTAAATAGTACAAATTTAGGACGCAAAAAAATGTGGCGAAATTGCTGTTTTTTTTCTATTCCCCCCAAAAAAAAAGTTAATAAAAGTTAATCAATAAATTCTATGTACCCCAAAATGATGCTGTTAAAAATTACAACTTGTCTCGCAAAAAAACAAGACCTTATACAGCTATGTCGACGCAAAAATAAAAAGTGTATAGCTCTTTAAATGAGACGATGGAAAAACGTAAAAAATGGCTTGGTCATTAACGTCTAAAATAGGCTGGTCATTAAGGGGTTAACTGCCTGCCTCTATGGTTCAAGCAATGCATACATAGGTTTATTCTACATAAGGCTATGTTCACATCTGCGCCAGGGCTCTGTTCCGATGTTTCGTTGGAGCTTTCCATCGGAATGGAGCCCTGACTGACACAAACTGAAACCAAAGGTTTCTGTTTCCATCCCTATTGATTTCAATGGTGACGGAACCGGTACCAATCGTTTCAGTTTGTCTCCGTGGTGCAAGGGTTCTGTCATTTTGACAGGATGAATAGCGTAGTCGACTACGGTATTCATCCTGTCATAACGACGGAACCCTTGCACAACAGACACAAACTAAAACAATTGGCACCGGATCCGTCACTATTGAAATCAATGGTGATGGAAACGGAAACCTTTGTGTCAGTCAGGGCTCCGTTCCGCCGGAAAGCTCCAACGGAACGTCGGAACAGGGCCCTGATGCAGATGTGAACATAGCCTAAGTTGAAAAGCTTTTCAAGCTGCAAAATGGTTTTCAGCAATTGATCCCAAAAATGTTGCATGAGGTGAAGGTCAAGGCTCTGTGCAGGCCTCGAGTTCCTTTACAGCAAACTCACCAAACCACGCCTTTATGGACCTTGCTTTGTGTACTGGGGCACTGTAATGCTTGAACAGGAAAGAGCCTTCCCCACACTGTTCCTACAAAGTTGGAAACATACAATTGTCTAAGATGTCTTTGTATGTTGTAGAATTAACAAAACACTTCACTGAAATTAAAGAGGTTTTCAACCTTCTGACAACTGATGACCTATCCACCGACAACTAAACCCTGCACAGATCAGCTGGTCCGGTGCCCCCGTGCACCGGATGTACATGACGAAAGCACTTAGCTCCGGCCATGGAATAGTGGCCGAGCTGCAGTACTGCAGCTCTGCTCCTATTCAAGTGAATAGTAGCGGACATGCTTTTCTGTAGCACGGCCGCTATGCTATGTACGGAGCCAACTGCTTCCGGGCTCCATACATAGCATGTTGTGCAATAGCATCCGGTGCCTGCTTGCCACCGGAGCAGCTTATCGGTGCAGGGTCCGGGTGTCAGACTCGCACCGATGATATACTGATGAACTATCCGATGGATAGGTCATCAGTTGTCAGAAGGTGGACAACCCCTTTAAGAGGTCCAAACCCTGAAAAAAATGCATTCCAGTAGGTAGTGTTTTGCTGGCATCTGCCAAACCCAGATACCTCCATCAGACTGCCAGATAGTGATACGTGATTTATCACTCCACAGAACACGTTTCCACTGCTCCAGAGTCCATCGTCAATGTGCTTTACACCACTCCAGCTAACTCTTGGTATTGTCCTTAGTGATCTTTGGCTTGTGTACATCTGCTCAAACATGGAAACCCATTTCATGAAGCTCCCATGAGTTCCCTACGTGTTTGCCATGTACTGAAACCTATGAGGACCGGCCTCCGACTGGTCCTGATAGACTTCTGTCAGAGTGACAGGAAGTCTTTGAGTTGTTCCTGGTGCACACTGTCGGCGAAAAGTGTGCACCGGGTCCCGTAAGGTCAGCTGTCTTGACAGCTGACTCTCCACGGTTGCAGGCCAGCGGTCCATCACAGCTGATTTAGTCAATTAACCCCTTAAATGGGGCAATCAATCGTCGCATTTAAGGGGTTTGTAGCACATCGGTAGCCCCCCACGATACGACCAATGGTTGTCATGGCAATTGGAGGCCAAACAAGGGCCTCCGGGTCTGCCATGTACGGAAGCTTATAGGCTTCCTGTCAGGGTGACTGTCAGCATCACGCGTATGTAGTGTAATGTAGCAGTAGTGTAATGTATTATAGCAGCTATCAGCGGTGCAGGTGTTCAAGTCCCCTAGTGGCATACCTCCCAACCGTACCGGATCCGGCGGGACAGTCCCGGTTTCTCATCACTGTCCCGCCGTTCCGGGCGGTTTGTAAATGTCCCGCTGGGCGCTGCATCAGAACAGCTGATCGCTGCTGACTGCAGCAGCGATCAGAAGGCAGGAGTCTTGCGGCTGTGTTCTCACTGACATCGATGCCGGCCCGTGAGTGGACCAATCCAGTCACCTGACCTGTCACCTGACCTCACTGGTCAGATGACTGGACTGGTTCACGCCCGTGAGAACGCCGCTGCAAGACTCCTGACTTCTTTTGACGGTGAGTGCCGTGTCCCAAGTGACGGCCGTGTCTTCCGTCGCTCACGCTCTCTCTCCTCCTCCTCCTCACAGTGCAGAGTGCATGTGAGGAGGGTCTTTTTTTGCTCCCTGTAGGAGTCGGAATCCCCAATCCCCGGCCGGGGATTGGGGATTCCGCTACAGGAGAAGTGAGTGACTACACTGTCCATATATGGACACAGCAACGTCACTCACTTCTGAAGCAGAATCCCCAACCCTGTGGCCGGGGATCCGCTACAGAGGAAGTGAGTGATCACACTGTCCATATATGGACACAGTGACGTCACTCACTTCTGAAGCGGAATCCCCGACCCTGTGGCCGGGGATTCCTCTCCAGGAGAAGTCAGTGACTACACTGTCCATATATGGACATTGAAGTCAGTGACTTCTCCTGGAAGTGGGGGGGGATAGGTGCAACCTACAGGGGGCTGGGTGGCATTACGTACAGGAGGCTGGGTGGCATTACCTGCAGGGGGCTGAATGGCATTACCTACAGGGGACTGTATGGCATTACCTACAGGGGGCTGTGTGGCATTACCTACAGGGGGCTGTGTGGCATTACCTATCAGGGGGGCTGTGGCATTATCTACAGAGGGCTGTGTGTGGCAACAAATTTAAATTTAATTCATCCGATTTTAAAACGGACAGGGAAAAAAAGCGGATGCAAAACGGGTCAAAATCGGCTGTTAAAAATAGCAACACGGCCCGACACAGAATCGGAACGGATGCAAAACGGCCGGGAAAAACGTCAGACACTCGGACCCTGTCGTGTGAATAATGCCTACCTCTACCGATCTAGCGTCAATGTGGGACCTACAGGAGGACTGTGTGTGGAGCTATCTACTGGGGGATGTGTGTGGAGCTATGTACAGGGGGGCTGTGTGTGGAGCTATCTACAGGGGTGCCGTGTGTGGAGCTGTCTACAGGGGGGCTGTGTGGCGCTATGTACAGGGGGCTGTGTGTGGCGCTATCTACAGGGGGCTGTGTGTGGCACTATCTGGGGGGGCTGTATCTGACGCTATGTACAGGGGTGCTGTATCTGGCACTATGTACAGGGGGCTGTGTCTGGCGCTATCTACAGGGGGGCTGTGTCTGGCGCTATCTACAGGGGGGCTGTGTATGGCACTATCTACAGGGGGCTGTATCTGATGCTAGGTACAGGGGGCTGTGTGTGGAGCTATCTACAGGGGGCTGTGTGTGGAGCTATCTACAGGGGGCTGTGTGTGGAGCTATCTACAGGGGGGCTGTGTGTGGAGCTATCTACAGGGGGCTGTGTCTGGCACTATCTACAGGGGGGCTGTGTGTGGAGCTATGTACAGGGGGGCTGTGTGTGGAGCTATCTACAGGGGGCTGTGACTGGAGCTATCTACAGGGGGCTGTGTCTGGCGCTATGTACATGGGGGCTGTGTGTGGCGCTATCTACAGGGGGCTGTGTGTGGCGCTATCTACAGGGGGGCTTTGTCTGATGCCATCTACAGGGGGCTGTATCTGATGCTATCTACAGGGGGCTGTGTGTGGAGCTATCTACAGGGGGCTGTATCTGGAGCTATCTACAGGGGGGCTGTGTCTGGCACTATATACAGTGGGATGTGTGTGGAGCTATCTACAGGGAGCTGTGTCTGAAGCTATCTACAGGGGGCTGTGTGTGGAGCTATCTACAGGGGGGGCTGTATCTGGAGCTATCTACAGGGGGGCTGTGTCTGGAGCTATCTACAGGGGGGCTGTATCTGGCACTATCTACAGGGGGCTGTGTCTGGCGCTGTCTACAAGGGGGCTGTGTCTTGCGCTATCTACAGGGGGGCTGTGTGTGGCTCTATCTACAGGGGGGGCTGTGTGTGGCGCTATCTACAGGGGGCTGTGTGTGGAGCTATCTACAGGGGGGCTGTGTGTGGAGCTATCTACAGGGGGCTGTGTCTGGCACTATCTACAGGGGGGCTGTGTGTGGAGCTATGTACAGGGTGGCTGTGTGTGAAGCTTTCTACAGGGGGCTGTGACTGGAGCTATTTACAGGGGGCTGTGTCTGGCGCTATGTACATGAGGGCTGTGTGTGGCGCTATCTACAGGGGGCTGTGTGTGGCTCTATCTACAGGGGGGCTTTGTCTGATGCTATCTACAGGGGGCTTTATCTGATGCTATCTACAGGGGGGCTGTGTGTGGAGCTATCTACAGGGGGGCTGTATCTGGAGCTATCTACAGGGGGCTGTGTGTGGCGCTATCTACAAGGGGGCTGTGTCTGGAGCTATGTACAGGGGGGCTGTATCTGATGCTATCTACAGGGGGGCTGTGTCTGGCATAATATACAGGGGGATGTGTGTGGAGCTATCTACAGGGGGCTGTGTCTGAAGCTATCTAATGGGGGCTGTGTGTGGCACTATCTACAGGGGGGCTGTATTTGGAGCTATCTACAGGGGGCTGTGTCTGGAGCTATCTACAGGGGGGCTGTATCTGGCACTATCTACAGGTGGCTGTGTCTGGCGTTATCTACAAGGGGGCTGTGTCTTGCGCTTTCTACAGGGGGACTGTGTGTGGCTCTATCTACAGGGGTGCTGTGTGTGGCGCTATCTACAGGGGGCTGTATCTGACGCTATCTACAGGGGGACTGAGTCTGGAGCTATCTACAGGAGGGCTGTATCTGGAGCTATCTACAGGGGGCTGTGTGTGGAGCTATCTACAGGGGGCTGTATCTGATGCTATCTACAGGGGGGCTGTGTGTGGAGCTATCTACAGGGGGGCTGTATCTGGAGCTATCTACAGGGGGGCTGTGTCTGGCACTATATACAGGGGGATGTGTGTGGAGCTATCTACAGGGGGCTGTGTCTGGAGCTATCTACAGGGGGGCTGTATCTGGCACTATCTACAGGGGGCTGTGTCTGGCGTTATCTACAAGGGGGCTGTGTCTTGCGCTTTCTACAGGGGGGCTGTGTGTGGCTCTATCTACAGGGGGGCTGTGTGTGACGCTATCTACAGGGGGCTGTATCTGACGCTATCTACAGGGGGACTGAGTCTGGAGCTATCTACAGGAGGGCTGTATCTGGAGCTATCTACAGGGGGCTGTGTCTGGCACTATCTACAGGGGGATGTGTCTGAAGCTATCTAATGGGGGCTGTGTGTGGCGCTATCTACAGGGGGGCTGTATTTGGAGCTATCTACAGGGGGGCTGTGTCTGGAGCTATCTACAGGGGGGCTGTGTCTGGAGCTATCTACAGGGGGGCTGTGTGTGGAGCTATCTACAGGGGGGCTGTGTGTGGAGCTATCTACAGGGGGGCTGTGTGTGGAGCTATTTACAGATGGGGCTGTGTCTGGAGCTATCTACAGGGGGGCTGTGTCTGGAACTATCTACAGGGGGACTGTGTCTGGAGCTATGTACAGGGGGATGTGTGTGGAGTTATCTACAGAGGGGCTGTATCTGGAGCTATCTACAGGGGGGCTGTGTCTGGAGCTATCTACAGGGGGCTGTATCTGGCACTATCTACAGGGGGGCTGTGTCTGGCGCTATCTACAAGGGGCTGTGTCTTGCGCTATCTACAGGGGGGCTGTGTCTGGAGCTATCTACAGGGGGCTGTATCTGGCACTATCTACAGGGGGGCTGTGTCTGGCGCTGTCTACAAGGGGGCAGTGTCTTGCACTATCTACAAGGGGGATGTGTGTGGCTCTATCTACAGGGGGCTGTGTGTGGCGCTATCTATAGGGGGCTGTGTGTGGAGCTATCTACAGGGGGGCTGTGTGTGGAGCTATCTACAGGGGGCTGTGTGTGGAGCTATGTACAGGGGGGCTGTGTGTGGAGCTATCTACAGGGGGCTGTGACTGGAGCTATCTACAGGGGGCTGTGTCTGGCGCTATGTACATGGGGGCTGTGTGTGGAGCTATTTACAGATGGGGCTGTGTCTGGAGCTATCTACAGGGGGGCTGTGTCTGGAACTATCTACAGGGGGACTGTGTCTGGAGCTATCTACAAGGGGGCTGTGTCTGGAGCTATGTACAGGGGGATGTGTGTGGAGCTATCTACAGAGGGGCTGTATCTGGAGCTATCTACAGGGGGGCTGTGTCTGGAGCTATCTACAGGGGGGCTGTATCTGGCACTATCTACAGGGGGCTGTGTCTGGCGCTATCTACAAGGGGCTGTGTCTTGCACTATCTACAGGGGGGCTGTGTGTGGAGCTATCTACAGGGGGCTGTGTGTGGAGCTATGTACAGGGGGGCTGTGTGTGGAGCTATCTACAGGGGGCTGTGACTGGAGCTATCTACAGGGGGCTGTGTCTGGCGCTATGTACATGGGGGCTCTGTGTGCCGCTATCTACAGTGGGCTGTGTGTGGCGCTATCCACAGGGGGCTTTGTCTGATGCTATCTACAGGGGGCTGTATCTGATGCTATCTACAGGGGGGCTGTGTGTGGAGCTATCTAGAGGGGGGCTGTATCTGGAGCTATCTACAGGGGGGCTGTGTCTGGCACTATCTACAGGGGGCTGTGTCTGAAGCTATCTACAGGGGGCTGTGTGTGGCGCTATCTACAAGGGGGCTGTCTGGAGCTATGTACAGGGGGGCTGTATCTGATGCTATCTCCAGGGGGGGCTGTGTCTGGCATAATATACAGGGGGATGTGTGTGGAGCTATCTACAGGGGGTTGTGTCTGAAGCTATCTACAGGGGGCTGTGTGTGGCGCTATCTACAGGGGGGCTGTATTTGGAGCTATCTACAGGGGGCTGTGTCTGTCGCTATCTACAAGGGGGCTGTGTCTTGCGCTATCTACAGGGGGGCTGTGTGTGGCTCTATCTACAGGGGGGCTGTGTGTGGCGCTATCTACAGGGGGCTGTATCTGACACTATCTACAGGGAGGCTGAGTCTGCAGCTATCTACAGGGGGGCTGTATCTTGAGCTATCTACAGGGGGATGTGTGTGGAGCTATCTACAGGGGGATGTGTGTGGAGCTATCTACAGGGGTCTGTGTCTGGAGCTAACTACAGGGGGCTGTGTCTGAGCTTTCTACAGGGGGCTGTGTCTGGAGCTATCTACAGGGGGGCTGTGTCTGGAGCTATCTACAGGGGGCTGTGTCTGGCACTATCTACAGGGGGTTGTGTCTGGAGCTATCTACAGGGGGGCTGTGTGTGGAGCTATCTACAGGGGGGCTGTGTGTGGAGCTATTTACAGATGGGGCTGTGTCTGGAACTATCTACAGGGGGGCTGTGTCTGGAACTATCTACAGGGGGACTGTGTCTTGCGCTATCTACAGGGGGGCTGTGTCTGGAGCTATCTACAGGGGGGCTGTGTCTGGCGCTGTCTACAAAGTGGCTGTGTCTTGCGCTATCTACAGGGGGGATGTGTGTGGCTCTATCTACAGGGGGGCTGTGTGTGGCGCTATCTACAGGGGGCTGTGTGTGGAGCTATCTACAGGGGGCTGTGACTGGAGCTATCTACAGGGGGCTGTGTCTGGCGCTATGTACATGGGGGCTGTGTGTGGCGCTATCTACAGGGGGCTGTGTGTGGCGCTATCTACAGGGGGGCTTTGTCTGATGCTATCTTCAGGGGGCTGTATCTGATGCTATCTACAGGGGGGCTGTGTGTGGAGCTATCTACAGGGGGGCTGTATCTGGAGCTATCTACAGGGGGCTGTGTCTGGCACTATATACAGGGGGATGCGTGTGGAGCTATCTACAGGGGGCTGTGTCTGAAGCTATCTACAGGGGGCTGTGTGTGGCGCTATCTACAAGGGGGCTGTCTGGAGCTATGTACAGGGGGGCTGTATCTGATGCTATCTACAGGGGGGCTGTGTCTTGCGCTATCTACAGGGGGGCTGTGTGTGGCTCTATCTACAGGGGGGCTGTGTGTGGCGCTATCTACAGGGGGCTGTATCTGACACTATCTACAGGGAGGCTGAGTCTGCAGCTATCTACAGGGGGGCTGTATCTTGAGCTATCTACAGGGGGATGTGTGTGGAGCTATCTACAGGGGGATGTGTGTGGAGCTATCTACAGGGGTCTGTGTCTGGAGCTAACTACAGGGGGCTGTGTCTGAGCTTTCTACAGGGGGCTGTGTCTGGAGCTATCTACAGGGGGCTGTGTCTGGAGCTATCTACAGGGGGCTGTGTCTGGCACTATCTACAGGGGGTTGTGTCTGGAGCTATCTACAGGGGGGCTGTGTGTGGAGCTATCTACAGGGGGGCTGTGTGTGGAGCTATTTACAGATGGGGCTGTGTCTGGAACTATCTACAGGGGGGCTGTGTCTGGAACTATCTACAGGGGGACTGTGTCTTGCGCTATCTACAGGGGGGCTGTGTCTGGAGCTATCTACAGGGGGGCTGTGTCTGGCGCTGTCTACAAAGTGGCTGTGTCTTGCGCTATCTACAGGGGGGATGTGTGTGGCTCTATCTACAGGGGGGCTGTGTGTGGCGCTATCTACAGGGGGCTGTGTGTGGAGCTATCTACAGGGGGCTGTGACTGGAGCTATCTACAGGGGGCTGTGTCTGGCGCTATGTACATGGGGGCTGTGTGTGGCGCTATCTACAGGGGGCTGTGTGTGGCGCTATCTACAGGGGGGCTTTGTCTGATGCTATCTTCAGGGGGCTGTATCTGATGCTATCTACAGGGGGGCTGTGTGTGGAGCTATCTACAGGGGGGCTGTATCTGGAGCTATCTACAGGGGGCTGTGTCTGGCACTATATACAGGGGGATGTGTGTGGAGCTATCTACAGGGGGCTGTGTCTGAAGCTATCTACAGGGGGCTGTGTGTGGCGCTATCTACAAGGGGGCTGTCTGGAGCTATGTACAGGGGGGCTGTATCTGATGCTATCTACAGGGGGGCTGTGTCTGGCATAATATACAGGTGGATGTGTGTGGAGCTATCTACAGGGGGCTGTGTCTGAAGCTATCTACAGGGGGCTGTGTGTGGCGCTATCTACAGGGGGGCTGTATTTGGAGCTATCTACAGGGGGGCTGTGTCTGGAGCTATCTACAGGGGGGCTGTTTCTGGCACTATCTACAGGGGGGCTGTGTCTGGCGCTATCTACAAGGGGGCTGTGTCTTGCGCTATCTACAGGGGGCTGTGTCTGGAGCTATCTACAGGGGGGCTGTTTCTGGCACTATCTACAGGGGGGCTGTGTCTGGTGCTATCTACAAGGGGGCTGTGTCTTGCGCTATCTACAGGGGGCTGTGTGTGGCTCTATCTACAGGGGGGCTGTGTGTGGCGCTATCTACAGGGGGCTGTGTGTGGCGCTATCTACAGGGGGCTGTATCTGACGCTATCTACAGGGGGCTGTGACTGGAGCTATCTACAGGGGGCTGTGTCTGGCGCTATGTTTATGGGGGCTGTGTGTGGCGCTATCTACACGGGGCTGTGTGTGGCGCTATCTACAGGGGGGCTTTGTCTGATGCTATCTACAGGGGGCTGTATCTGGCACTATATACAGGGGGATGTGTATGGAGCTATCTACAGGGGGCTGTGTCTGAAGCTATCTACAGGGGGCTGTGTGTGGCGCTATCTACAAGGGGGCTGTCTGGAGCTATGTACAGGGGGGCTGTATCTGATGCTATCTACAGGGGGGCTGTGTCTGGCATAATATACAGGGGGATGTGTGTGGAGCTATCTACAGGGGGCTGTGTCTGAAGCTATCTACAGGGGGCTGTGTGTGGCGCTATCTACAGGGGGGCTGTATTTGGAGCTATCTACAGGGGGGCTGTGTCTGGAGCTATCTACAGGGGGGCTGTTTCTGGCACTATCTGCAGGGGGGCTGTGTCTGGCGCTATCTACAAGGGGGCTGTGTCTTGCGCTATCTACAGAGGGCTGTGTGTGGCTCTATCTACAGGGGGCTGTGTGTGGCGCTATCTACAGGGGGCTGTATCTGACGCTATCTACAGGGGGCTGTGACTGGAGCTATCTACAGGGGGCTGTGTCTGGAGCTATCTACAGGGGGCTGTGTCTGAGCTTTCTACAGGGGGCTGTGTCTGGAGCTATCTACAGGGGGGCTGTGTCTGGAGCTATCTACAGGGGGCTGTGTCTTGCACTATCTACAGGGGGTTGTGTCTGGAGCTATCTACAGGGGGGCTGTGTGTGGAGCTATCTACAGGGTGCTGTGTCTGGCACTATCTACAGGTGGATGTGTGTGGAGCTATCTACAGGGGGCTGTGTCTGGAGCTATCTACAGGGGGCTGTTTTTGAGCTATCTACAGGGGGCTGTGTCTGGAGCTCTCTACAGGGGGGCTGTGTCTGGAGCTATTTACAGGGGGCTGTGTCTGTCACTATCTACAGGGGGTTGTGTCTGGAGCTATCTACAGGGGGGCTGTGTGTGGAGCTATTTACAGATGGGGCTGTGTCTGGAGCTATCTACAGGGGGCTGTGTCTGGAACTATCTACAGGGGGACTGTGTCTGGCGCTATCTACAGGGGGCTGTGTCTGGAGTTATCTACAAGGGGGCTGTGTCTGCAGCTATGTACAGGGGGATGTGTGTGGAGCTATCTACAGAGGGGCTGTATCTGGAGCTATCTACAAGGGGCTGTGTCTGGAGCTATCTACAGGGGGGCTGTATCTGGCACTATCTACAGGGGGGCAGTGTCTGACGCTATCTACAAGGGGCTGTGTCTTGCGCTATCTACAGGGGGCTGTGTGTGGCTCTATCTACAGGGGGCTGTGTGTGGCGCTATCTACAGGGGGCTGTATCTGACGCTATCTACAGGGGGGCTGAGTCTGGAGCTATCTACAGGGGGGCTGTATCTGGAGCTATCTACAGGGGGGCTGTGTCTGGCACTATCTACAGGGAGATGTGTGTGGAGCTATCTACAGGGGGCTGTGTCTGGAGCTATCTACAGGGGGCTTTGTGTGGCACTATCTACAGGGGGGCTGTATCTGGAGCTATCTGCAGGGGGCTGTATCTGATGCTATCTACAGGGGGGCTGTGCGTGGCGCTATCTACAGGGGGGCTGTGTCTGGAGCTATCTACAGGGGGCTGTGTCTGGAGCTATCTACAGGGGGATGTGCTGGCACTATCTACAGGGGGTTGTGTCTGGAGCTATCTACAGGGGGGCTGTGTGTGGAGCTATTTACAGATGGGGCTGTGTCTGGAGCTATCTACAGGGGGGCTGTGTCTGGAACTATCTACAGGGGGACTGTGTCTGGTGCTATCTACAGGGGGGCTGTGTCTGGAGCTATCTACAAGGGGGCTGTGTCTGGAGCTATGTACAGGGGGATGTGTGTGGAGCTATCTACAGAGGGGCTGTATCTGGAGCTATCTACAGGGGGGCTGTGTCTGGAGCTATCTACAGGGGGGCTGTATCTGGCACTATCTACAGGGGGGCTGTGTCTGGCGCTATCTACAAGGGGCTGTGTCTTGCGCTAACTACAGGGGGCTGTGTGTGGCTCTATCTACAGGGGGGCTGTGTGTGGCGCTATCTACCTGGGGCTGTATCTGACGCTATCTACAGGGTGGCTGAGTCTGGAGCTATCTACAGGGGGGCTGTATCTGGAGCTATCTACAGGGGGACTGTGTCTGGCACTATCTACAGGGGGATGTGTGTGGAGCTATCTACAGGGGGCTGTGTCTGGAGCTATCTACAGGGGGCTGTGTGTGGCGCTATCTACAGGGGGCTGTATCTGGAGCTATCTACAGGGGGCTGTATCTGATGCTATCTACAGGGGGGCTGTGTGTGGCGCTATCTACAGGGGGGCTGTGTCTGGAGCTATCTACAGGGGGGCTGTGTCTGGCACTATCAACAGGGGGTTGTGTCTGGAGCTATCTACAGGGGGGCTGTGTGTGGAGCTGTCTACAGGGGGGCTGTGTGTGGAGCTATTTACAGATGGGGCTGTGTCTGGAGCTATCTACAGGGGGGCTGTGTCTGGAGCTATCTACAGGGGGATGTGTGTGTAGCTATCTACAGGGGGGCTGTGTCTGGAGCTATCTACAGGGGGGTTGTGTCTGGAGCTATCTACAGGGGGACTTTGTCTGGAGCTGTCTACACAGGGGCTGTGTCTGGAGCTATCTACAAGGGGGCTGTGTCTGGAGCTATGTACAGGGGGGCTTTATCTGGAGCTATCTACAGGGGGCTGTGTGTGGGGCTATCTAGAGGGGGGCTGTGTGTCGAGCTATCTACAGGGGGCTGTGTCTGGCGCTGTGTACAGGGGGGCTGTGTGTGGAGCAATCTACAGGGGGGCTCTGGTGGATGATTTTTTCCATTGACCGGTAGCAGAGTAACACAACTGGAAAAAAAAAATCCCAATCATGTAACTCTGCTACCTGTCAATTGAAAAGTCATCCACCACGGGGTCTCCCTCTTGACTGTCATTGTTCTCAGCCTTTTGGTTTGTCCTGCAGCTGCTGCCGCCGTGATGAGCAAATGATTTACCCAAGATAGGAAAAGTAACATAAAGACGACATAACCGGATTCATAATTTCTGTGATATCCAGACAGTACAGAGATCCGCAGTGAGAATGTGCGCGGGTTATTTGCAGAAGGAACTGGCCGTCATTTGATGTGTTTATGCAGGATATTGGTCGTGGTTAGGGCGTGGCTAGGGGTGTGGCTTAAACTGTCCCTCTTTTCCGAATTCAAAAGTTGGGAGGTATGCCTAGTGGTATAAAAAAAAGTAAATAAAAATGTTTTATAAAAGTGTAAAAATAAAAGTTATACGTTAAAAAAACTAAAACTGCTTTTTTTCCTATAGATTTTTATTCTAGAAAAAAAATAAAACGTAAAAAAAGTAGACATATTTGGTATAACGACCCAAGCTATAAAACTATAAGACAATTTTATTTTTAACAAATAGTTTTTTCTTTGTAAAAGTAGTAAAATATAAAAAAAACCTATATAAATTTCTTATCACCGTAATCGTATTGAGCCGCAGAATAAAGTTAAGTTGTCTTTTTACTGCATGGTGCCGTAAAAACAAAACAAAAAACAATGGAGGAATTGACGTTTTTTTCCAATTTCAGCCCGCAAAGAATTTTAGTTTCAGTTTCCCGTTACATTATATGGTACTTTAAATGGTGTCAATAGAAACTGCACCTCCTTCCACAAAAAATAAGCCCTCACACCACCCTATTGACAGAAAAATCAAAAAGTTATGGCTCTTGGAAGTCGGGGAGTGAAAAACGAAAATGAAAAAGCAAAAAAAGGATCAGTCCTGAAAGGATTAATTAATTTCTAATGAAAAAACATTTCTGACCACATATGGGGTATTGCCGTACTCAGAAGAAATTACTTTACAAATTTTGGGCGGCTTTTTCTCCTTTATCGCTTGTGAAAATAAAATAATTCAACATTTTAGTGGACAAAAAGTTGATATTCATTTAATTCCACTAAATTCTGTAAAAAAAACCTGTACGGTCAAAATGCTAACTATAACCCTATAAAAATTCCTTCAGGGTGTAGTTTCCAAAATGGGGTCACTTTTGGGGGGGTTTCCACTGTTTTGGTCCCTCCAAGGTGTTGCAAACGCGACATGGCACCGAAAACCATTCCAACAAAATCTGTGCACCAAAATCCAAATGGCGCTCTTTCACTACTGAGCCCTGCCATGGGTCCAAACAGCAGTTTATTACCACATATGGGGTATTGCTGTAATCTGAAGAAATTGCTTTACAAATGTTAGGGTGCTTTTTCTCCTTTATTCCTTGTAAAAATCAAACATTTCTACGTTTTTTCAGAAAAAAAGTAGAATTTCAGTTTCACAAACTAATTTCAATAGTTTAGCAAAAAAACCTGTAAGGTCAAAATGCTAACTATACCCCTAGATAAATTCCTTGAGTGGTGTAGTTTCCAAAATGTGGTCACTTTTGGGGGTTTCCACTGTTTTGGCACCACAAGACCTCTTCAAACCGGACCTGGTGCCTAAAATATATTCTAAAAGCAAGGAGGCCCTGAAATCCACTAGGTGCTCCTTTGCTTCTGAGGCCTGTGCTTCAGTCCATTATACTAGGGCCACATGTGGGATATTTCTAAAAACTGCAGAATCTGGGCAATAAATATTGAGTTGCGTTTATCTGGTAAAATCTTCTGTGTTACAGAATTTTTTTTATCACAAATGAATTTCAGCACAAAAAATGAAATTCACCCCTACATTGCTTTATTTCCTGTGAAACGCCTAAAGGGTTAAGAAACTTTCTGAATGCTATTTTGAATACTTTGAGGGGTACAGTTTTTAAAATTGGGTGATTTATGCAGACTTTCTAATATATAAGGCACTCAAAGCCACTTTGTCCCTGAAAAAATAGCCTTTTGACATTTTCTTGAAAATAAGAGAAATTGCTGTTACAGTTCTAAGCCTTGTGATGTCCTATAAAAATAAAAGGACGTTCAAAACATGATGCAAACATAAAGTTGACATATGGGAAATGTAAACTAGTAACTATTTTGCGTGGCATTACTATCCGTCTTACAAGCAGATACATTTAAATTTAGAAAAATGGTAATTTTTGCTTATTTTCTCAAAATGTTGGTATTTCACACGAATAATTATTTCATTTATGGACCAATTTTTTTCACTAACATAAAGTACAATATGTCACAACAAAACAATCTCAGAATAGCTTGGATAGGTAAAAGCACACTAAAGTTATTATCACATAAAGTAACACATGACAGATTTGAAAAAATTGGCTGTGTTCACAAAGCCAAACAGGCTGTGTCCTGAAGGGGTTAAAAAAAAAGTAGGGGATTTGGAGTTTTAACAGAAAAATGTAGCTCCGACCAGGGGCGTAACTAGGAAAGACTGGGCCCCATAGCAAACTTTTGACTGGGGTTCCCCCTCCCCTAGGTATCACATAACTCCCCCTTGTAGATAGTGACTCCCTTTAGATTCCACCACACAGCGCCCCTATAGATAGCACCATACAGTCCCCCTGTAGATAGCGCCATACACAGCCCCCTGTAGATAACGCCTTACAGCCCCCCCTGTAGATAACGCCATACAGCCCCCCTGTAGATAACGCCATACAGCCCCCCTGAAGATAGTGCCATACACAGACCCCTCTAGATAATGCCTTACAGCCCCCCTGTAGATAATTCCATACTACCCTCCCCCTGTAGCTAACGCCATAAAGCCCCCTATAGATAACGTCATACAGCCCCCTGTAGATAATGCCATACAGCCCTCCCCCTGTAGATAACGCCATACAGCCCCCCTGTAGATAACGCCATACAGCCCCCCTGTAGATAACTCCACATAGCCCTCCCCCTGTAAATAACGCCATACAGCCCCACTGTAGATAATGCCATACAGCCCCCCTGTAGATAATGCAATACAGCCCTCCCCCTGTAGATAACGCCATACAGCCCCCTGTAGATAATGCCATACCGCCCTCCCCCTGTAGATAATGCCATACAGCCCCACTGTAGATAATGCCATACAGCCCTCCCCCTGTATATAACACCATACAGCCCCCCCTGTAGATAACGCCATACAGCCCCCTTGTAGATAACGCCATACAGTCCCCCTGTAGATAACACCATACAGCCCCAAACCCCCCCTGTAGATAACGCCATACAGCCCTAAACTCCCCCTGTATTTAACGCCATACAGCCCTTCTAAAAAAACAAAAAAAACGGCCTATAGTTTGTCCTACGAAGGAGATGTATGGCTGATAGCTGTGATAGCTGGCAGCGATAAGGAAAACGGGGGACCTAAAGTCCCCCGAAGTTCTCCATGAGAAACCTCGGACTCGTGGGGTCTGCGCAGTTCAATAAAAAGGAGCGCTGATCACGCATGCGCACAAGCGCGACCGGTGCACAATTCATTTCTATGAAGCTGCCGACAGACCCCGGCTGTCCGAGGTTTGTCATGGAGAACTTCGGGGGACTTTCGGTCCCCCGTTCTCCTTATCGCTGGGCATCCAAGCGATCCCACATGTATCCCCTATCCTGTGGATAGGGGATGCATGTCTTTTGTAGGAACAACCCCTTCAGTGGCGTCGCGCTGTAGCAGCCTTAGCCGCCGCTAGGGCTAGTAGCTAGGGGGGGGGTGCGTGCCGGCGGGCGGCACGGGTCCCCTCATGCTACGGGCCCCGTAGCAGCTGCTACGGCTGCTACTGCGGTAGTTACGCGACTGGCTCTGACCCCCTACACGAAATATTATAGAAAATAATCAGCACATGATTTTGGACCTACTCAGATTGAAAAAAAAATAATAATATTTAACAGGAACACTATACGAAGATTTGTTATGCAGTAGTGGGGAAATAGCAAGGAGGCATCCTTGGCAGACACTGATCTTGGAGACATCTGTAGCAAACACTGATCTCAGGGGCATCTGTGGCAGATACTGATCTCGGGGGCATGTGTGACAGACACTGATCTAGGGGGGCATCTGTGGCAGACACAAAACCCCAGGGGGCATCTGTGGCAGACACTTATCTTGGGGTGCATCTGTGGCAGACACTTAGCCAACCGAGCAATAACCCCCAAATATACCAATGGTCCTAGTGACTGATAGATCAAACCAAAAAAGAAGAAACGGTCACGACCATATAATTGAAAAAATACAAAAAGTCCTTTATTGTAGTCAAATAAACACATACAAACAAACAACATTAACCCCTTAATGACCGCCGATAAGCCTTTTCACGGCGGTCATTAGTGGGCTTTATTCTACAGCGCCGCCATTCCACGGCGCTGCGAGAGAATAAAGTAAACAGAGCAGGGAGCTGTCACATCTCCCTGCTCTCAGCTGCCAGACGTAGCTGAGAGCAGGGGGCGTCCCTGCTCTGCCGGGTGAGATCAATATTAGTATCGATCTCACCCGTTTAACCCTTCAGATGCGGTGCACAATAGCGTGCACCGCATCTGAGTGGTTTTGGTGAGAGGGAGGGAGCTCCCTCTCTCTCCCACCGACACCCGGCGATAAAATCGCCGAGTGTCAGTGTCTTCTATGGCAGACGGGGGCCTAATAAAGGCCCCCAGGTCTGCCTGTAGTGTATGCCTGCTAGGTCATGCCAGAGGCATGACCTAGCAGATGCCTGTCCATTTTACACGGACAGGCAGTAATACACTGCAATACAAAAGTATTGCAGTGTATTATAATAGCGATCGGATAGTGAAGTCCCCTAGTGGGATTAGTATAAAAGTAAAAAAAAGTTGACTAAAGTTAATTTAAAAAAAAAAGTGAAAAAAAAAAAATGAAAAACCCACTTTTTCCCCTTATAAAATGCTTTACTATTAAAAAAAACTACAATAAAGCAAAAAAGTTACACATATTTGGTATCGCCGCATCCGTAACGACCCCGACTATAAAGCTGTTATAGTATAGAAAGGGAGGAAACCTCCAGCTCACCGGTCTGATGCGTCTCCAGACTCTCCGCTCGGATCCCCGCTATGGCTGGCGGTACGAAATGAAGAAAAGAGAAAAATTATCCAGCGCTGAGTCGTGTCTTTGTTTAAAAAGAAGAAATGTTCCCACTTTTATTGTGGAAATAAACTGCCCACTACCATTATACATCTTGGGACTGCGTCTCCCTCCAATTTTAATTTATTTCCCCAATAAAAGTGGGAACATTTCTTCCTTTTTAAACAAAGACACGACTCAGCGCTGGATCATTTTTCTCTTTTCTATAAGCTGTTACATTATTTAACCCGCACTGTGAACGCCGTAAAAAATAAAATAAAAAACAATGGAAAAATTGCTGTTTTCTGTTAATCCTGACTTAAAAAAATGTGATAAAAAGTGATCAAAAAGTCGCATCTCCTCTCAAATGGTACCAATAAAAACTACGAGTCGTCCTGCAAAAAACAAGACCTTATACAGCTATTCAGTCGCAACAATAAAAAAGTTATAGCTCTTCGAATGTGACAATGGAAAAATGTAAAAAATGGCTTGGACATTAGGGCCCAGAATGCAAGCAAGGGGAAGGGGTTAAACACAATAAAAACGTATAACCCTCGCAAGATGAAAGATGGAATCAGAACATTACCACAGCGGATCAGCCAGATAATAATCCGGTCAAAGGATCCCCAAAAAATGCTGGAGTGCATAGATAGTAAATTTTTAAACAGGTAATAGGAATGAAATTTTTTTGCACAGATTGGTATATAGAGATAAATAGAATAAAGACAATAAAGCTAGCACATTTAAAGAGGCTCTGTCAGCATATTTTGCAACCCCTATCTGCTATTGCAGCAGATCGGCGCTGCAATGTAGATTACAGTAACGTTTTTATTTAAAAAAAAACAAGCATTTTTGGCCAAGTTATGACCATTTTTGTATTTATGCAAATGAGGCTTGCAAAAGTCCAACTGGGCGTGTTTAAAGTAAAAGTCCAACTGGGCGTGTATTATGTGTGTTACATCGGGGCGTTTTTACTACTTTTACTAGCTGGGCGTTCTGACGAGAAGTATCATCCACTTCTCTTCAGAACGCCCAGCTTCTGGCAGTGCAGACACACAGCGTGTTCTCGAAAGATCACGCTGTGACGTCACTCACTTCCTGCCCCAGGTCCTTCATCGTGTCGGACGAGCGAGGACACATCGGCACCAGAGGCTACAGTTGATTCTGCAGCAGCATCGGCGTTTGCAGGTAAGTCGATGTAGCTACTTACCTGCAAACGCTGATGCTGCTGCAGAATCAACTGTAGCCTCTGGTGCCGATGTGGCCGACACGATGCAGGACCTGGGGCAGGAAGTGAGTGACGTCACAGCGTGATCTCTCGAGAACACGCTGTGTGTCTGCACTGCCAGAAGCTGGGCGTTCTGAAGAGAAGTGGATGATACTTCTCGTCAGAACGCCCAGCTAGTAAAAGTAGTAAAAACGCCCCGATGTACGCACATAATACACGCCCAGTTGGACTTTTACTTTAAACACGCCCACTTGGACTTTTGCAAGCCTCATTTGCATAAATACAAAAATGGTCATAACTTGGCCAAAAATGCTCGTTTTTTAAAAATAAAAACGTTACTGTAATCTACATTGCAGCGCCTATCTGCTGCAATAGCAGATAGGGGTTGCAAAATCTGGTGACAGAGCCTCTTTAAGCAACAATATACCTACACCTGCCAAGTACGGGAATAGCCGGGAGATCAAGACTGGGGGTCCACTGCTAGACCCGACGCGCGTTTCGCTAATGCTTCGTCAGGGGTGTCCGCTTCGCACGGACCTATGTTAATCTATGGGGCTGTGCAGACAGTCAGTAATTTTTGCGCAACGTGAGTCCGCTGCGTAAAACTCATGACATGTCCGTTCTTTGTGCGTTTTTCGCGCATCACGCACCCATTGAATTCATATGATCATGATACACGGAGCTGTTAAGTGCCTTTTGCGCACGCAAAACGCCACGTTTTTTGCATGCGCAAAATGCACACGGTCGTGTGAATCCGGCCTAAATAACAGGTTACAACGAGATTACGCTTGCTCTGCTGTAACTACCACAGAAACAGTAACGAAGTGCAGAGATTGTGAATAGACATCCCGTGGAATGTCTATTCACTGTCTAAACACTTCAGTATTGTTAATGTGTTAGTATAAGACAGCATATAGTGATCTAGCAGGATCCCTATGCGCTGAGTAAATGAATGGAGAGGAGTGCATGAGGCTGATTGGTCAGCGTCATACACTCCTCTGTACAACGCCCACTTGGTCTAAAGTAAAAACACGCCCACTTGGGCATTAAGCAACTCATTAGCATAAATCTAAAATCGCTAATAAAGTGGTGAAAACAGATCGTTTTTTTTCAACAAAAAGCACTGCTGTCACCTACGTTATAGCGCCGATCCCCTTATGTAGGAGATAGGGCACTTATAATGTGGTGACAGAGCCTCTTTTAAGTAAGAATACGTATATTATCATGTTCATCATCATATTATTATTATTATTATTATTATTATTATTATTATTATTATTAACCACTTAAGGGCGCATGTCAAATCTGACATGTGTTACTTTATGTGGTAATAACGTCGGAATGCTTTTACCTATCCAAGCGATTCTGATATTGTTTTCTCGTGACATGTTGTACTTTATGTTAGTGGAAAAATGTGGTCGATAAATTCGGTATTTATTTCTGGAAAACACCAAAATTTAGAGAAAATTTGCAAAAATTTGCATATTTCTAAATTGAAACGTATCTGCTTGTAAAACAGATAGTAATGCCACACAAAATATTAACTAGTTAACATTTCACATGTCTACTTTATGTTTGCATCATTTTTTGAACGTCTTTTTATTTTTCTAGGACGTTACAAGGCTTAGAACTTTTGCAGCAATTTCTCATATTTTAAAGAAAACTTCAAAAGGCTATTTTTACTGGGGGCAGTTCAGTTCTGAAGTGGCTTTGAGGGCCTTACATATTAGAAAGTACCCATATATCACCCCATTTTGAAAACTCCACCCCTCAAGGTATTCGAATCAGCATTCACAAAGTGTTTTAACCTTTTAGGCGTTTCACAGGAATTAAAGCAAAGTAGAGATTGAAATTGACAAATTAGATTTTTTTTTGCCAAAATTAATTTCTAATAAAAAAACATTTTGTACCACAGAAGGTTTTACCCGAGAAATGCAACTCAATATTTTATTGCCCAAATTCTGCAGTTTTAAGAAATATCCCACATGTGGCCATAGTGTGCTAATGGACTGAAACACAGGCCTCAGAAGCAAAGGAGCACCTAGTGGATTTTGGGCCCCCTTTTTTTTTTAGAATATATTTTAGGCCTTGAAGAGGTCTTGTGGTGCCAAAACAGTAGAAACACCCCAAAAGTTACCCCATTTTGGAAACTACACCTCTCAAGGACTTTAGCTAGGGGTATAGTTAGCATTTTGACCACACAGATTTTTTGCGGAATATATTGGAATTAGTCTGTAAAAATTAAAATTGACTTTTTTTCGGAAACATAGACATTTTTAATATTTACAAGGAATAACAAATTAAATGCACCCAAACATTTGTAAAGCAATGTCTCCCGATTACGACAATACACCATATGTGGTAATAAACTGCTGTTTTGACCCACAGCAGAGCTCAGAAGGGAAGGAGCGCCATTTGGATTTTGGATTTCTGATTTTGCTGGAATGGTTTTCGGTGCCATGTCACATTTGCAAACTCCCTAGAGGGACCAAAACAGTGGAAACACCCCCAAAAGTTACCACATTTTGGAAACTACACGTCTCAAGGAATTTATTTAGGGGTATAGTTAGCAGTTTGACCGCACAGGTTTTTTACAGAATTTAGTGGAATTAGGCCGTGAAAATGAATATCAACTTTTTGTCCACTAAAATGTTGAATTATTTTATTTTCACAAGCGATAAAGGAGAAAAAGCCGCCCAAAATGTGTAAAGCAATTTCTCCTGAGTACGGCAATACCCCATATGTGGTCAGAAATGTTTTTTCATTAGAAATTAATTAATTCTTTCAGGACTGATCCTTTTTTTGCTTTTTCGTTTTTCACTCCCCGCCTTCCAAGAGCCATAACTTTTCGATTTTTCTGTCAATAGGGTGGTGTGAGGGCTTATTTTTGGTGGGAGGAGTTGCAGTTTCTATTGACACCATTTAAAGTACCATATAATGTGACGGGAAACTGAAACTAAAATTCTTTGCGGGCTGAAATTGGAAAAAAACTTAAATTCCTCCATTGTTTTTTGTGTTTTGTTTTTATGGCACCATGCAGTAAAAAGACAACTTAACTTTATTCTGCGGCTCAATACGATTACGGTGATATGAAATTGATATAGGTTTTTTTATATTTTACTACTTTTACAAAGAAAAAACTATTTGTTAAAAAAAAAATTGTCTTGTTTCACAACATTATGAGCCATAACTTGTTTTTTTTTTTGAGCGATTGAGCGGTGTGATGGCTTATTTTTGGGGGACAAACTGGTTTTTATTGGTACCATTTTTTGGTACATACAACCTTTTGATCACTTTTTATTACATAAGCTAAGGTGACCAAAAAACAGTGATTTGGCAATTTCAATTTTTTATTTCTTACGGAGTTCACTGTGCGCTATAAATGACATTTTACTTTATTCTGCGGGTCGATATGATTACGGCAATACCATATGTATATCGCTTTTTTATATTTTGCAGCGTTTGCATAATAAAATCACTTGTATGACCACATATTTCCGTACTCGGGAGAAATTGCTTTATAAAAAATGTTTCGTTTTTTTTCTCCTTTATCCCTTGTGAAGATGAGAAAATGCAACATTTTAGTGGAAAAAATGTTGATATTCATTTTTGTGGCCTAATTCTAATAAACTCTGCAAAAGACCCGTGGAATCTAAATGCTCACTATACCCCTAGAAAAATTCCTTGAGGGTTTTTCCAAAATGGGGTCACTTTACAAGAGTACATCAGGGCATAATAAGAGGGTATAGTAATGCGGTAAATAAATAATAATTCAAAGATATGTGGCCGGGTTCGCACTGATAAATGGCGCCCGATCTTATCCGCTTTTGCAACACTGCACATTTTGCATCGCCATATTCTGAAAGCCAGAACTTTTTTATTTTTTCACCAACGGAGCCGTGTGAGGTTTTATTTGTTGTGGGACAATCTGTAGTTTTCATTGGTACCATTTTGGGGTACATTCGATTTTTTTATCACTTTTTATTAAAAAAAAATTAAATCCTGGCCAAAAACCAGGAATTCTGACAACGTTTTTTCGTTTATTTTTTGCGGCGTTCACCGTACGCTATAAATGACATTTTTACTTTATTCTGCGAGTCGGTAATATTACGGCGATACCATATGTATATAGGTTTTTCTATGTTTTGCAGCGTTTGCACAATAAAATCACTTCTTTATAAAAAAACAATTTTCTGTGTTACCATATTCTAAGAGCCATAATTTTTATTATTTTTTAGTCAAAAAAGCTGTGTAAGGGCTTGTTTTTTGCGGGACGGATTGAAGTTTTTATTGGTACTATTTTTGGGTACATACGACTTTTTGATCACTTTTTATTCTTTATTTTGGGAGGGGTAGTGACCAAAAAATAGCGATTCTGTCGTAGTTTTTTAATTGATTTTTTTTGGGGTGTTCATCGTGCGAGAAAAATAACATTATAGTTTTATAGTTGGGGTTGTTACGAACGCGGTGTTCATGTTTTTCCTATAATAAAAGTCTAACAAAAGTCTTATTATAGGAAAAAATCAAGCATTTTGTGTTTATAGAACTTATAACTCATTTTTACACTTTGTTTTTTAAAAAACATTTTTATTACTTATTTTTACTTTTCTTACTTGTCCCACTATGGGCCTACGAGACTTGTAGCTTTGATCGCTGCTAGAGTACATTACACTACATATGTAGTGTAATGTACTCTAACTCTCATTGTGACGTAACTGTCAATTGCTGCTAAAGTTCTAAGCCTTGTAACGTCATAGAAAAATAAAAGGATGTTCAAAAAACGATGTCAATCTAATGTAGACATATGGGGTATGTTAATTAGTGACTATTTTGTGTGGTATAACTGCCTGTTTTACAAGCAGATACATTTAAATTTAGAAAAATGCATTTTTCTAAACATTTTGGTGTTTTTCACATTTTGCCAGTAACATAAAGTCCAATGTGTCACGAGAAAACAATCTCAGAATCGCTTGGATAGGTAAAAGCATTCCAAAGTTATTACCACATAAATTGAAACATGTCAGATTTGAAAAATGAGGCTCTGTCAGGTCAAGGTCAAAAGTGGCTAAAGAGGGAAGGGGTTATTAACCCTTTCCAGACCTATGACGAAAAGGAACGTCATGGTCGGCTGCTAGATCGCGCACCATGACGTTCATTTTCGTCAGTATTTCAAACTGTCCTAGACAGTTGACACATCAGTCCTGCCGGTCAGCGGACCATCGCCGCTGCTTTCAGCATTTAACCCCTTTATTGCGGCGACGGATTGCGGTCGCCACATTTAAGTGGTATGAAGCACATCGGCAGCCCCCAATAAGTGATTGTAGGGGCTGCTGAAGCTTGTTTTTGCAATCGGAGGCTAGACAATGGCCTCCGGGTTGCCAAGTACGGAAGCCTCGGAGGAGCAGCCTCCGGCCGGTCCTACTCGGCTTCCTGTCACTCTGATAGATGTCTCAACTCCTCCAGAGTCAATTTGATGGCCAGTAACTCCCGATCCCCAATCGAGTAGTTGCGTTCTGTGGAAGAGAAGAGCTTAGAGTAATAGCCAGATACCACTGACTTGCCCTTGGAACCTCTCAGGAACAGGAGAGCACCAGCACCTACAGAGGAGGCGTCCACCTCCAACGAGAACTTTCGAGAAACATTTGGATGATGGAGGATAGAGGCTGATCTGAGGGCACTCTTCAAGCTATTAAATGCGTTCTCTGCTTCTGGAGTCCACACCTTGGCGTTCATGCCTTTCTTGGTGAGGGTAAAGATAGATGTCAGAGAGGAGAAGTTTGGAATGAACTGTCTGTAGAAATTGGCGAAATCCCAGGAAGCACTGTATGGCCCTCAAGCCTTGAGTGCGTGGCCATTCCGGGACGTACTTTACCTTTTCAGGATCCATCTTGAGACCTTGCTTCCAGATGATGTAGCCCAGGAAGGGTAGAGCATCTTTCTCAAATACGCACTTCTCCAACTTGGCGTACAGGCGATTCTCTCTTAACCGCAGCAAAACTTGACGGACATGTCTCCGATAAGTCATTGGATCTGGAGAAAAAAAATCAAGATGTCATCAAGATAGACCACAACACAAACATAGAGGAAGTCACGGAAGATGTCATTAACGAACTCCTGGAAGACCACGGGAGCATTACACAGGCCGAAGGGCATTACTAGATATTCATAGTGTCCGTCACGGGTGTTAAATGCAGTCTTCCATTCATCACCCCGGCAAATCCGGATTAGGTTGTAAGCCCCACGCAGGTCTAGTTTCGAAAAAATCTTGCTACCACGTATGCGATCAAACAGTTCAGAGATCAATGGCAACGGATACCTATTTTTTACCGTGATCTTGTTGAGACCCGATAGTCGATGCAAGGACGCAGAGAACCATCCTTTTTCATGAAGAAGAAAACCCTGGCTTCTGCCGGGGAGGAAGACTTCCATATGAAGCCCCTCTCCAAGTTCTCTTTAACATAGGCGGACATGGACAGAGTCTATGGCAAGGGAGAGGATATATCCTACCACGGGGAAGGGATGCACCAGGAACTAGATCGATAGGACAGTCATACGCCCAGTGTGGGGGCAGTGCCTCCACCTCTTTCTTGCTGAAGACATCCGAAAATGCAGAATAATGACCATTCAATCCTGCCAAGGACTGAGGCGAGGAAGCTGAGCCGAACAAATCTGTACCAGGCAACGGTTGAGACACCCGGGGCCCCACTGGAGAACCTCTCCAGAATTCCAGTCCAGGACTGGGGCATGTAGTCGGAGCCAGAGCAGGCCCAGCAGCACAGGATTGACGGCTTTAGCCAGGACAAAGAACGAGAGGAGCTCGGAGTGGAGGGCTCCTACTGGGAGCCTCAGCGGTTTGGTCACAGCCTATAATTGGGTCTGGCAGAGGTAGTCCATTCACAGATGCAACCATCAACGGCCTCTCCAGAGAGGTAGTGGGCAATTGGAGAAAATCCACCAGGTCTCTGCGAATGAAATTAGCAGCGGATCCAGAGTCCAGATACGCAGAGACCCGATGCGTTTTCTCGCCGGACACTATGGTCACGGGAATGGACAATTTAGACGAAAGTCCTTCTTTACCCAAGGTTGTCTCTCCCACCAACCCTAGGCTCTGGGGCTTTTGGAGACACAGACGCGAAAGATGGCCTCCGAGGCCGCAATATAGACAGAGTCCCAATGTGCGTCTTTGTTGTCTCTCCTGGGTAGACAGCTTAAACTGGTCCGTCCCCACAGGCTCCTTAGGAGGATCAGCATCTGAGGACAGCAGGGGTCGCTGCAAAGTAGGAACTGGACTAGGGAGTCCTCCCTCTCGACGAGCTTCTTGGAGCCGTTCTCGGATCCTTATATCAATCCAGGCGGCCAGAAGGATGAGGTCATCCAGGGTAGACGGTAGATCTCGGGCGGCAAGCTCGTAGTTAATCTTAGGAGACAGTCCCTGCCAGAATGTAGCCACCAGGGCCTCATTGTTCCACAACAGTTCTCCCACCATGGTGCGGTAGTGGATGGCGTACTCGCCCACGGAGGTGTCTCCCTGGCATAGGTTCAGCAAGGCGGTGGCTGCAGACAAGACTCATCCAGGCTCCTCAAAAACTTTGCGAAATGTCCGTAGGAACCCCTGGACGTTACGGGTCTCTGGTCCTTGTCTTTCCCAGATAGGGTTCGCCCATGCAAGGGCCCTGCCAGTGAAGAGCGAGACGATGAAAGCGACCCTTGCGCCATCAGACGAAAATGCCCCTGCATACAGGCTAAAGTGGATCTGGCACTGGTTCAAAAATCCACGGCAGGTCCTTGCGTCTCCATCATAGCAGTCTGGAATTGGCAAAGAAAATCGGGGATCAGCACTGCCAGGAGGTGTAGTCGGAGGATCAGTACTGCCAGGAGGTGAAGTAGGAGGAACGGCAGCCGACGTGCAATAATATTCAAGGTCTGGAGGAGTTGGTCCTGTTGAGACCGGAGGTCTAGCATATCCGCCCGCATCTCTTGTGACGTCATCATGGTCTTGGATTGACCAGCGGGGTCCATGGCCTGAGCCTACTGTCACATTGTGTACATGAACCCACTGGACCGTACCGCCTTGACGGTATGGCAGCTGGCCAACAGGACACGGGTCACAATCTATAGCTCGTATAGTGGACCTGTGGTAGCTCAGACAGTAGCAAGCCAGGCTCGACTGGGACTAGGCAGCAGGCTTGCGCCAGGCATGGTGTAGCAGGACAGGCGTGGTATACAGCACAGCACGTCTTCAGCTCAACATAGCACTTGACCAGGATAGCACGGGATACAGGTTACAGGTAGCAGGAACAGGAAACACTGGGAAGTGGAAAACACTTAGGAGACCATTTTCATAAACAGACTAGGGTAATGACAACAAGGCTCAGGCAAGGTAGGAAGGGGCTGGGCCCCTCTTTTAGTCCAGGGTGCTCATAGGCTAATTTTGACTTGATTTCAGGTGTGCGTGCTAGCCCTTTAAGAGCGGGCACGAGCGTGCACGCGCACCGTATGGGACCCGGCCAGGAGAAGTGGAAGTGAGCGCTGGCGTCTCCTGCGGAGGAGACGGGCACCAGCGCTCACAGTTCTATGGCTGCGGGGGTCAGGAGGTGAGTGAGCCTGACGGCCCGTGGCCATGGGCATGACACCTTTGTAGCAGAGTTTGGCTGTTCCTCACCCAGTTTTAAGCCTCCTACCCAGTTGGTTCTGTTACAGTTAATGACAGTGTTTCAACCTACATATGAAAGTCATGATCATTATCACCTGTTTGGTATAATTAGTTATTCATACACCTGACAATAATCCTACAAAATCCATGACTTTGTGCAAGCGTATCTAAAAGAATTGATGCTGTTTTGAAGGCAAAGGGTGGTGACACCGAATATTTATTTGATTTAGATTTTACTTCGGTTCACTCACTTTGTATTCTGTTAATTGACAAGAAAAAATGATTAACGCTTCTATTTTTGAAAGCATTCTTACTTTGCAGTATTTTTCCACAACTGCCTAAAACTTTTGCACAGTACTGTGCACACATACATATACCTCCAAAACATCTTAGTTTTTTTCAGAATTGTCCTGCAAGCAGGTCTCAAAGTAGGCGTGGCGTATGTAAATTTGCATAAAAGTGGGCATTTTTAGAATGTTTTGTGGAATCAAAATTACTGATCCCCCCCCATAGCAATAAAAAAAGTACAATACATTTTAAAAAGTCATGTTAAAAAATCTGTAAAAAAATAATTCAAAAAACAAATGTGCATTTTTTACAATAAAGAAACGTTATTAAATATATGTCACAAAACATAAAACGATATACACATATTTGGTATTGTCACGATCATAACAATCTGTTCAATATATTTATAGCATAATTTATGAGGATCAGTGTTTACCGCAAAAAAAAATAAGATAAAAACACCAGAGGATTTGATTTTTTTTCTGCATTTTCTACAAAATAAAACTTAAAGACTAATGTATTTTTACCAAAAAATAGCACCTACATAAAGTACAACAAAATAAAGTTAAACAAAGCCACACAGATATGTCGAACAAAAAAACTAGAAAAGTTCTGACCACCAAAATGAAGCGAAAAAAAATTAAAAGTTGTACTGGCCCTCTGAGGAAATATTGGTTTGGCCCTCAAGACTTACAAAAGTGTTCCTTAAAAATGGCTTGAAATGCTGGCAGCTATGGTTAAAGATGTTTTGCTAAATATTTTAAGGACAACTACTTTCATCTTCATTGAGTTGTCCATAGAAGCTGAAGAACATCTGGAAACTCAAGGTTAGAACTAGACATAATTGATATAGCCTGGGCACAAGTGATCCCAGGACTTTGAAATCACTCATCTCCAGACTGAATTTACACAACATGAATTCCCATTACTATAAAGAACACCCGTGTCCATCAACTGCTGGAAATGTCAAACTCTTTCATCGCTATTATCAGTCACTGGATGATACAAGCTGGACCTGCAAGCTGAAATAACAGCTGAATATTGGCACTATGAATGAAATAAAATAAGTTATGGTGGTATTTCCAAATTTTACGAACTTGCCATCATGTATGACGGATATGACAAAAGAAAATGTAAAAGCCACATGGCCTTCAGAATCTCAAAATCTTCTAGTGAATGACATCATATCAATATGTATTTATGGCATGTTTTCCTTCCTATAAAGTAGTTGGCAAAATCTATTGTTGGTTATGCTGCTGATTTTGGCATCACCCTTTGATAACTTGTTGTATTACATGTGTGATTATCTGTGATCTAGAAACTTTCATGTACGTCCACGAGTACTAAATGGCGCCTATTGAAATAGTTGGGCCTTTTAGATGAATGGGCCATAACAGGAAGAAATTAAAGTCAACAAATAAAGATAAAATAGAAATTAGTTTTACTGTTCCTTTAATATTTAGGCCTAATAAAGTCTATCTCAGCACTCTTAAGGAGTCCTTCCAGAAGAAATAAATACACACTTCATTAGTGTGTATTAAAAAGGTGAAAACTCCTTTTAATATCTTATCTTAATACTGACATAGTATCGGTTAAAGTTAAAAGCCCAAAGCCTCAGGTTGTCCTAACTACAAGTTATTCTAACTACAACATGTCCCCTTCTGATTTCTGTCAGATGCGACGTTGTTATTATTATGTGTATTTAAATCACTATTCATATCCATGTCTACCAGGGGTGGACAAGGAGTGGTCTGAGGCCCTGGGCAACAAAGGCCATAAGCATGAAATACTTAAACTAGGTTAACATATTATCCCTCCTGCATAAAGCTAAGCTAAAAAAAATAATAATGTGTTAGTGCTGCCCATAGAATCCAGTCAGATTCCAACTTTCTTTTTTTGTCCAGAGTTGGAAATGTTTGGGTCTCCATGATGACCAGTCTGATGGCAGTGCTAAACAGGCTTAACAGGAAAGATCCTTGGCGAGCACCCTTACCTGTGTATAAGGTACTATCTATCTAAGCTAGTTTACTTATATTTTGACCCTGACTCTGACCTTAGCATTGCTTCTGGATTTTGTCTTGCTCATTCAGATTTGTCGCCTGATATTTGTAGCATGGCCTCCTGGTTTCAACTCCTGGCCATCCTCTGGTTATGTCTACTCCTCCGGTTTGTCGCATCTTGACCGCTCTCCCTGTAACAATCATTGGTTTCACTCCGCCTCACTTTCTAGATTCCTACAGCGTAACCACCGCTAATTAAAAAATACTCTGGGGACCTAAACCTGGCAATCTGAAAATACTATTTTGTGGGGGTTCTGGTCTGAAGAGTGAGGAGATTCTTTAGATTCTGCAGCTAAGTTTAGCCAGCATCAAACCAATTTTGGTTAAGGATCCAGGTGCCAGTGATACTTGTAAAAAATAAAGATCTGCACTGTGTCATGATGGCCCGGATATCCAACTGGAATCATACATTTCCTAGATGTTTGCAAAGCTAGAAGGCCTGGGTAAACAGAGATGAGTATGCTCCAAAGAGTTAAAGTAAAGTACTTCTACACTGCAGGCTTTCATACCCAGCTTTTAGCTTTAATCCGGTGGCTGCTTATGACCAATGGGGGCCCCTTTAAAACCCTGGCGTACACCAAGCACTTATGACCTACCACCGTGTGTTCATCCATTCTGCACAGTGTGCTTTTGACCACTGATAAGGACAGATACTATACTTGAACTTAGTCAATAGACTGAGGAGACTTTCACCATATCACCAGAGGTGTACACAAAACCACTAGATCTTCATAGAAGAATATAAAGCAATGGATCACCACACAAGTCAAGGTACTTAATGACTAGGCCAAGAAGGGCACTTTGCATAAAGGGGTAAAAAAAAGTTCTAGTCGTACGTGTGGACAGTTCTGAAAGAGTTTGGATGTGGGCCCTTGGCTTTCAAGGACAAAAATGCGGCTGTTGTATACAGTGCTTACATCTTACAATTCTTGATAAATCCTTCATTAAATAAACTCCAGAACTGTAAGGGTATGTTCACACGGAGTGTTTTCAGGCATATTTCGAGGCATTTACGCCTCAAAAATCGCCTAAAAAAATGGAAGCAGAACAGAACGCCTACAAACATCTGCCCATTGATATCAATGGGAAATACGGCGTTCTGTTCCGACAGGGCATTATTTACACCTCGTTTTTGGAGCTGTTTTTCATATACTCTATTGAAAACCGCTCCAAAAACGGCCGTAAAAAACGCGCGAAAAACGCCGCAAAAATCGTGAGTGGCTTAAAAAACTTCTGAAAATCAGGAGCTGTTTTCCCTCCGTATTTTCAGACGTTTTTTAGTTTGCGTGTGAACATACCCTCAGACTGACATTTTGATGCTTATGCATGGTGGGTTTAGTGCTGGAAGATTAGAAACATTTAGAGTATGGGAAGAATAACCTTTGAAAATGTGTGCAAGTTTCTCCAACAATCTCAGGCTCATTTTCCACTTGATCGCTCTACGAGTGAACTGTAAACTAACTATGACATGGGCTCATTAATTTGGCAGCAATGGCAAGATGTAGCCATTTAGCGCACCTAAAAAGCTATTGTTTAGGGCAGGGTCAGGTTAAAGGGCAACTTAAACAAAGTTAAACTTCTGATAGGATCGAGCCCATTAGTGTTACAGACTAACTCCTCTATTGCCAAGCTCACTGATCACAAAAATGATCCGAATTTCTTCCCAGACGGTTTCAAAGGAGCTCGGTCATTTCTATGATAATAAATTGCTTCTATTCTAAAAAATTGATCTTATCAAATATTTTCAATGTATCTGTCAAATATGCTAACATAAACAAAATTTGTATGGAGAATATATCCCCAAAAAAAAATTCTCCCGTAAAAAAAAATTTTTTGTATGTATATTTTTGGGTAATATGGTCTTCCAATGAGTAAAAAATAAATCTTCAGATTTTTGGGAACCTGAAATTGGGTCCCACTAAAATGAACTATTAGATTAATTAAAATGAATAGAAAATTATAACATCACATTCTACAATTTCACTCTTCTGGAAGAAATATAACAATGATTGGGTAATATGAAATATCACTTCATTCATAGGTGTCACTAAATAAAATAAAAATGTATCAAATATAACTGCAGAACAAAAACAACAACAACAACAACAACAACAATAATAATAACTATTTTGATTCATGATAATAATAAAGAGACACTCCCGCATTTTTTTTTATTATTGCTACTGTTTGTACAGTACACATGGTAAAAGGATGTGCAGGCCATTCTCTTACCGGGTGCTTTGTTTTAGAAATATCCTGGCTGCAATGCGGTCACGTACCCGCACTGTGGTCTTTAGATTTCGATTTCTGTGATACTGTAAACAAACCCTAGTTATTAAGTAGACCTAGATATAAACTTTCCCTATTTGACTTATAATCAATCCAGGACAGTAAATTCATTTAACACTGCAGATGTAATGGGATGTGTAGCGTTTGTGCTGACATAAAAATTGATATAATTCTGTTTTATCCATGACTTATATTCCTCAGCACTGTATTGAGAAGTCTTCATTCACACCAGTTAGGGTATGTTCACACGCTTAGCAAAAAACGTCTGAAAATACGGAGCTGTTTTCAAGGGAACAACTCCCGATTTTCAGCCGTTTTATTTAGCAACTCGCGTTTTTCGCTGCGTTTTTTACGACTGTTTTTGGAGCTGTTTTTCTATACGGCTCCAAAAACGTCTCAAGAAGGGACATGCAGTTGTTTTTCACAGGCATTTTTTTTACTGCCATTTTTCCCATTGAAATCAATGGGCAGATGTTTTGAGGGGTTCTGCTTCTGATTTTTCGGCCATTTTCGGCCGTTTACAACCCGAAAAACGGCCGAAAAATGGCCGAAAATAAGCCGCGTGAACATACCCTTAAGTTGACAATTCAGTATTCTTACAAAAGATAAATACATACGGTAGAAGCAAATTTCATGGTAAGGCCAGTTTTAGGGCGGGTTCACACATGGCGGAATTTCACTTAAATTCCGCTGCGGACACTCCGCAGCGTTAATCCGCAGCGGAGCCGTTTCTCCATTGACTTTCACTTTAATTTAGCAGTGTTCGTTTACACGATGCGTACAATTCCGCTGCGGAGCATAGGCTGCGGAGCGGAATTTGGTGTCCGCAGCATGCTCTGTCTGTTGCGGAGCAGTGGCGGACTCATGGCGGAATTTCTCCATTGACTTCAATGGAGATTCTAAATTCCGCAATGAAGTCCGCAGCTGTCATGCACATGTCATGTGTGCTGCGGATACGTCTTGCTTTTTTAACTTGACATTTCTTCATTCTGGCTGGACCTATGTATTTCTAGGTCTACAGCCAGACTGAGGAAGTCAATGGGGCTCCCGTAATGACGGGAGCGTTGCTAGGAGACGTCAGTAAATAGTCACTGTCCAGGGTGCTGAAAGAGTTAAGCGATCGGCAGTAACTGTTTCTGCACCCGGGACAGTGACTACCGATCTCAATATACATGTATCTGTAAAAAAAAATGAAGTTCGTACTTACCGAGAACTCCCTGTTTCTGTCTCCAGTCCGGCCTCCCAGGATGACGTTTCAGTGTAAGTGACGGCTGCAGCCAATCACAGGCCAAGCACAGGCTGCAGCGGTCACATGGACTGGCGCGTCATCCAGGGAGGTCGGGCTGGATGGCGAAGGAGGGACGCGTCATCAAGACAACGGGCGGTAAGTATGAATTTCTTTTACTTTCACTAGGGAAAGTGCTGTCCCTTCTCTCTATCCTGCACTGATAGGGAGAAGGGAAGCACTTTTCCCGCAGTCCGCAGCAGCTAGTCCGCATCAATTTTCTGCACATTTTGTGCAGATCCGCAGCCGTAATCCGCAACCCGGATTAGGTGCGGCATTGATGCGGACAGTTGCGGAGGAATTCCGCCATGTGTGGTCATGCCCTTAGATGGCTGTAATATGAACGCATTTCATTGTCCATATTATGCCCACAAGACCCTGCGGGGCTACTAAATTATACTTAGATCACTATAGATTGTGTAAACCTGTACTATTACAGACAAAGGATTGGAAATCTCTACATGCTGGTACAATAATTTATCGGTTTTTCCATCATGGTGTTTTTTTCTATGGAAAATATTGGAATTGTATAGTAACAGTATAGCCATGTAATACAGCTTGTGATTTAGCCTTATCGCACCTAAATGTTCCTGTCAAATTGCTATAATGGAATTCAAACAAGGGTTAAATAGCTTTACCATGTCTTGCAATTTAAAAATAATTTTTTTGTGGTATTTCCATCTGTTTTTTTCATCCAGTGTTTCATACAAGGTCTATGTTTACCATCCTGTCAAGAAAATTGGTTTCCATGTAGAGAAACTGTGACATGACATCAAACTATTCCCTTGAACTAGTGAGAGAACTGCACCACACTTTGTACTCCTACCAGACCCTCATTATGGATGTCAGGAGAAATTTACATAGTCATTACAGATGATTTCAGAAGGGAAATTGAGATCTTAAGTTTATCAAAACTATTTGGAAACCAATTCATATCTGTTGATAAAACACATATACATAGAGACCTGCTGCAAGCAGTTGTCCTAGATTGCTTAATGAGCTTGTTAGCCTTAATGGGACCATACGACCAAGGATCAGAAGAACCTATTTATCAAAATCCAGGCTGCTGTGTTTAGTAAACTGGTATTTATTTGCCATATGGCTCTGTAGATCTATCTGAGCTGTAGAGACAACAACATAATTATCATGAATTAAAAGATATGTAAAGATATACATACAATCCTTCATAATTACTTTTAGGGCTTCGGGGGTTTAAATACCATTTATGACTTCTCATAATTTTAAATTAAGATTCTCAGTTGGCTATGTTGCTGTTAAAACCCTGTCTCAAGATATTGCTGAGATCATCAGTATGAAAAACCGGTCCGTGCCTAGAAAATCACTTTAAACAATAGGTCATTTTCTGATGACACATTCCCTCTAAGGGTATGTGCACACACACTAATTACGTCCGTAATTGACGGACGTATTTCGGCCGCAAGTACCGGACCGAACACAGTGCAGGGAGCCGGGCTCCTAGCATCATAGTTATGTACGGTGCTAGGAGTCCCTGCCTCTCTGCAGGACAACTGTCCCGTACTGTAATCATGTTTTCAGTACAGGACAGTAGTTCCACGGAGAGGCAGGGACTCCTAGCATCGTACATAACTATGATGCTAGGAGCCCGGCTCCCTGCACAGTGTTCGGTCCACTACTTGCGGCTGAAATACGTCCGTCAATTACGGACGTAATTAGTGTGTGTGCACATACCCTAAGTGATAAGTTATCACGCTGCAGCAAGTTATCAGAGTTAAAATAAGGATGGCTACATCTGTACTCTGAAATTGGTAGAGTAGACCTCCAATTTATAGTAAGTTGTTAAATTTATCCCTCCATGCTCTGGTGTACACCACCTATTAAATCATGAAAAATGTAGGTATAGGGAGAGAGGAGGAAAGGTAGAGCATGGTGGACAATGTCGCCTTCAATTTTTTATTGATACCGACTAGTGTAGTAGGAGAAGGATTATACTATGCAATGTCCCCTTTATTGCCACATTGTGTGGTATTTTGATTAAATTATTGCACAGTGTGATTACAGCTTTAAACAAATTCCACTGGGTAGGGAGCTTGTTGGCCCTACTACTCAGGTGGAAATAAACGAGGTGGTGCTGCAAGGGTTATTTTTGTAAGATACCTTGCATATGCACACTACAGGAGGTTGTGTTCAAACTCTATGAGCAACTGCCTGATCATTGACTACCTTTTAAGCGTTGCCGCTCCAAACTTTTGGTGAGTAGCAGCGCAAAAGGATTAAAATTTTTGTGTCAATGAACAGTTAATTAGTCTTCAGATTGTATTGTATTTGTTCTGTTACCAGCGTTGCTGTTCCATTCCTGGCTCAAGCAGCAGCTCGGCCAGCAACGCGGACAGAAAGCAATCTATCTCAGTGAGCAGCTAGCTGGTCACCGAGTGCGTTTTGTGTTCTCAGCGTTGCCGCTGCGGTTCTTAATTATGCGGCAATGCAGAGAGACAAACTGCCTGTTGTGTTTTATTTAGTGTTCTCAGCGTTGCCGCTGCGATACACAATTCGGCGGCAATACAGAGACAGCAGCGTACGCTGTGTTTAGGCAAACAGACAGCCTGCCTGTTAGCAGTGAAAACTACTGGTTCGTGCAGTTGTAAGGATTGCTGGCTGTTTCAGAGTATTGGCTGTGAGTGCCGCGACGTCATGGGCACTCAGCAACACACTGGTCTCAAGTGTCGCCACTACCTCCGTTCCCTCCAGCTGTCTGGAGCGGACTTGAATTCGGCAGGATTAGTTAATTATTATTCATGGCTCCAATCTTGCCCTGTGTAATCTGTAATCTTTCCCTACTGTCAGGGTCGGTATGTCCCGACGTACGTTTCACTGAACTGAGTCAGCTTCTTCCGGGGGCGTACGCTGCTGTCTCTGTATTGCCGCCGAATTGTGTATCGCAGCGGCAACGCTGAGAACACTAAATAAAACACAACAGGCAGTTTGTCTCTCTGCATTGCCGCATAATTAAGAACCGCAGCGGCAACGCTGAGAACACAAAACGCACTCGGTGACCAGCTAGCTGCTCACTGAGATAGATTGCTTTCTGTCCGCGTTGCTGGCCGAGCTGCTGCTTGAGCCAGGAATGGAACAGCAACGCTGGTAACAGAACAAATACAACACAATTTGAAGACTAATTAACTGTTCATTGACACAAAAATTTTAATCCTTTTGCGCTGCTACTCACCAAAAGTTTGGAGCGGCAACGCTTAAAAGGTAGTCAATGATCAGGCAGTTGCTCATAGAGTTTGAACACAACCTCCTGTAGTGTGCATATGCAAGGTATCTTACAGATACAAAAATAACCCTTGCAGCACCACCTCGTTTATTTCCACCTGAGTAGTAGGGCCAACAAGCTCCCTACCCAGTGGAATTTGTTTAAAGCTGTAATCACACTGTGCAATAATTTAATCAAAATACCACACAATGTGGCAATAAAGGGGACATTGCATAGTATAATCCTTCTCCTACTACACTAGTCGGTATCAATAAAAAATTGAAGGCGACATTGTCCACCATGCTCTACCTTTCCTCCTCTCTCCCTATACCTACATTTTACATCTGTACTCTAAAATGGTGCTATTGAATAGTATAACTTGTTCCACAAAACACAAACCCTCACAGTGCTATGTCAACAGCAAATGAAAAAGTTGTGCCTGTCAGGAAGTGGAGATAAAAAAAAAAACAAAAAAAAAACGCTGAGTTTTTAAATAGTTTCAATGAATTTAGCAGTATTCAATAGTATAATACCAGAAATGTTTTAATATAACTTTCTGGAGAAAAATGCCTCTTTCTCCACTTATCAGGCTCTTTTTCTACCCCCCCCCCCCTCCTTCCAATTGTTCACTCACTATGATTGTCCTGCTAAATTTGTCTTATCAAGACTAGACAGACTATCAGCTCACTGTGGGATCCGCTGCCCATACAAGTCTATGGAGAAGGGAGGGGAAGAAAGAGCAGGAGCAGTGTTAGAGAGAGGGAGAAAGATACAGATGGTGCTGCAGCCTCCTAGTGTTTTATGTCACCCCAGTGCTGGATTCACAGCTACACTGCTCAGTACTGCTGTATAATCTTCTCCATGTTGTTGCTGTTTCTGAGGGTTTGCTACAAAGCGATTGGGGAGCAGGATATCCTCTTCTCTTTGTGTGCTCTATATGGCAGACATGAAAGCAGTTAGGCTCCACCCACTTGGAATTAGAGATAGAGTCTGCAGAGGGTAAAATTGTTTCAAATTGTCATATACAAAAATGGCCAGAAATAGTGTTATTCCTCATGTACACACAAATGACAGCTTATTCTGAAAAGTCACCTGAAAGGTTTGGTATGCTTTAAGGCCCAAACAAAACTACATCCTAAATGCCCCAGCCATATCCAGCTTAACTTAGTCTGAAACGCTCTTTGAGTTCCAATGAAGGTTCAGAAACCGGACAATCCTCCTTTGCTGTCCACTGGAATGATCAAAGTATCCCCAAGATCTGCAGGTATTTGCACCTTTTCTACCTCCCAAAAACTGCAAACATAGTAGAAATATTACGGGAGAAAGCAAATCACATTGTCCAAGATTGTTCTGACATCAGATATTTTTTTACTCACTAAAGTAACAGTATACAAGGTGCTAAGAACGCATATATTAAAATTTCTTTAAAGAGAACCTGTCTACAATTTTGCATATCAAACAAGTCCCAACGTTGAGTAGGCCACTTAAGACCATGTGCATACACAACTTTGTCTGCCCTTCTAGCATCTTCTTTGCTGATATAATGCACTTTATTGCATTATGTAAATGAGTTTGAAAGTGCCAAACTTGCAGTCCCAATCCTGCCAAGTGCTCCTACTCTCGACATCTAACCCTGTTTAACTCCTCCCCCTTCCTCATGATTGATGGCGCCACGCTATGGCGATGTCACTGTTACCTTTCCAGACATTTTGCGCTTGCACCGTGCCTTTTGCGGCCGGTGCATGTGCAGTACACTCCCTACTGTTGGCAGCATCTTTAAAGGCCTACAGAGCATAATTGTGTTGGATCAGCCCAGCTCCAGTTCTCCGTGCTTGAGTCCTCTGTGCTGGCTCCTCTGGGTGTATTGCTGACGGCGCAGCACATGCGCTCGACGCTATAGAACCCGTTTACTGTAAACATTTTCACTTCATAATAATAACTATTAACATGTCCTCTATTTTCTGAACAAATTGTGTAAAATGGATAATCCCTGATATAATAAAAGTGAATGTTAGAAGTCAGACAAAACAGTGGGAGAATGTTTAATAGTAATCGCTTTTTTTTTTTTACGTTGTGCAGTGTCTGAGATCAAAACGTAAAGAACAAAGTGGCTGATGTTGAACCATAGACCAGCCCCTGACGAAGTGCTCACCATAGTGGAATGAACATTATTAACAACATACGTGAAATGTATACAATATACATATATACACATAAGAATTCTATTTCTGTATGTCCCGAAGCATCAAGAATGCAGATCATGGAGCATCAAAAGCTCACTGATATGTCCATGCTTTGATCTATTGCTGCATAGTCTCAGAACACGCATAAAACAGCTTGTAGTTATTTTGACTTTACGTCTTTTCTCTGTGTTTGAAAAATGAGACCCGTTCACCCACGGTCAGAAACAAAGGCATTTTGATTCTTACCAATCTCCATTGAGTAGTTTCATATAATAGTGAAGGTTCTTCATTGGCTTTTTTTGCAGAATGCACTAAGGAAGTCAACATCCAAGGTGCACATGTATGCAGATGCAGCATTCTTTCGGCATATTTGTGGTCTGATTATAATGTTTGATCACACAAGTGAGGTCACTGGACTGTACCTAGAGATGGGAGTCTGGCACATATGTGAATCAGATGTTGTCTACAGGTATTAACCCAAGTTTGTTGTAATCCAGAGTCCTCAGTGAATGGCACATGTAGTAAAATTGCACAAAAAACTTGACACTTTACATCTAGCCAAAAGCCTGCACTAATGCAATACGCAAACATGGGCTCCGTCAATAAATTGTGAAATTGCAAAGTACAAATTCATTGCTTTGTCGCCTTCCACGATTAACCATATTCCTTTGATATGTAAATTGCCATGTCACAGTCCTACCCTTGGTGGTCCTCAACTAGAGACTGGTTTGTAACTAGAGAAATTGGTTTAGAATCCCCTAATCGTTGGGAGTTTGCTGGGAAGATGTCTGGCTCCAATCATTTCACCATGTGTGTAAGGGCTCATTTTATTTCTCTGGGAAATTCACTTCGCTGGTGGTATTTCCCTTCAGGCTGCCAGAACGCTCAGGGTGCAATAGTAATTGTAACATTATCGAGACTTTCTCTTTTATGTCACTTAAATGTATGTGTGACTGTTTACTGTGATATATCATCTCGTAGCGAGAAGATATATCATAGGGTAAGGAATGTACTAAGCCTTGTTTAATTTTTGCACCACATATTTACAATATTTTAAATTTCCATCATATGTTGAATATCTTTAGAAATTTTTTACTTTACCTATGTTTTTATTAGATGATATTTTATTCTCCATCTAGATATAAACAACTACTGTACTCCTGTTTCGAGGGAGCAGTGCATCGTGGGAGCTTTGATGACAGTTATACAGGCAGATGTCAGCTGTTATGTCACATGAATGTCTATGAAGTGCAGATAAATCACAAGACAAATGAGACAAACACAAATATTACCTATAGAGGAAATATCAGAGCTGTAACTCCCTATCTAGGAGGTCAGTCCCTTCAACAGCACTTATTAATGAAAACTTCTAAACCTCTTAAACTAAACCCCTTCCCCCTGCTGGCATTCTGGGCCCTAATGTCCAAGCCATTTTTTATTTTTTTTTCATTGTCACATTCGAAGAGCTGTAACTTTTTTATTTTTGCGTCGGCATAGCTGTATAAGGTCTTGTTTTTTGCGGGACGACTTGCAGTTTTTATTGGTACCATTTGAGAGTAGATGCGACTTTTTGATCACTTTTTATCACATTTTTTTAAAGTCAGGATTAACAGAAAACAGCAATTTTTCCATTGTTTTTTATTTTATTTTTTACGGCGTTCACAGTGTGGGTTAAATAATGTAATAGCTTTATAGTTGGGGTCGTTACGGACGCGGCGATACCAAATATGTGTAACTTTTTTGCTTTAGTGTAGTTTTTTTTAATAGTAAAGCATTTTGTAAGGGGAAAAGCTGGGTTTTTCATTTTTTTTTTTCACTTTTTTTTTAAATTAACTTTATTAAACTTTTTTTACTTTTTTACTAGTCCCACTAGGGGACTTCCCTATCCTCCGATCGCTATTATAATACACTGCAATACTTTTGTATTGCAGTGTATTACTGCCTGTCCGTTTAAAACGGACAGGCATCTGCTAGGTCATGCCTGCGGCATGATCTAGCAGGCATTCGCTGCAGGCAGACCTGGGGGTCTTTATTAGACCCCCGGCTGCCATAGAAAACACAGACACTCGGCGATTTTATCGCCGGGTGTCAGTGAGATGAGAGGGAGCTCCCGCCCTCTCTCCAAAACCATTCAGATGCGGTGCTCGCTATTGTGCACCGCATCTGAAGGGTTAAACAGGTGAGATCGATACTAATATCGATCTCACCCGGCAGAGCAGGGACGCCCCCAGCCCTCAGCTGCTTCTGGCAGCTGAGAGCAGGGAGATTTCACGGCTCCCTGCTCTGTTTACTTTATTCTACAGCAGCGACGTAGTTTGGCGGCGCTCTAGAATAAAGCCCACTAATGACCGCCGTAAAAAGACGTATCGGCGGTCATTAAGGGGTTAAAGGGGTTGTTTGGTTTCAGAAAAATTCTGTCCTTTGTCATGTGATGGACACACCGCTGCATGGCTCGTTATAGTCGCAGTATGTGTATCAGAGCTGTGTCTTCTCATGATCCCAGCTCCTGTGTGTCAATCACATGACCATGGACAGAATTTTATCCCCTGGAAGTAAACAATGAATGTTCTTACTGAATATCAACAAGAGAGATCTTGAAATCCATGAGGAACTTTTACAGAAAGTTTAGTGGAAAATTGTATAACTTTAAAATATAAAAAAAAAAATAACAATAATTTGTTGAAACCGGATGGCTCCTTAGACTTTAATAAACCCACATAATTCAATTCCGAGAATAAGTAGGAGTACAGATGTAAGAAGGTAAAGTGCCCAAAAGTGATATGAACTAAAAGGAAAGAGGCAATTGAAGTACCTATGAGGGTAGTAGAATACCCTTTTGTTCTATTAGCCAGACATATCCCAAAAGAGTGTCATTTTAGCATACGTTTGGTTTGTATACGTTGCTATACAGTTTTTTGCTTTTTTTACCGTATTGAAAAGCGTAACCTGCTATGCTTTTCAATATAACTGGATACTACAAAAAACATATACAGTGCACTATAATTTTTTACAATGGTAGTCAAAGACAAATATATGCCTCTGTATAGGCATACAGATACATATGTCTGAAGCACATATTTGGAGGCACTATTTGTGTTTGCCAAACATAGAGCCCAACTGTGATGCGATCAGATCACTACATAAACCAACCATATATTTTAAATTCCCATAATTCCCATGGTACAAGCAGGATATATACCCATGCGACCACTGCAGCCAATCAGAGGGCTCAGTGGGGACGTGCTGTAATACTGGCATTATGATGCCCAACAAGATGTGTTTTTTGCCAGTAATAAAACACATGACCACTGAGGCCACTGATTGGTTGCAGCGGTCAAATGCCGCCTGCATGTAAACGAACATCATTAGGAACGCCAGTGCATCAGAGCTGGATTAGTGGGAGAAAGAATAGGTGTGTACTAATTCTAATTATCTTTTAGCTCATTTACAGCTGTAATAAATTTTAACAACCCGCATAACCACCTATAATATCTTTTGGACAAATATTGTCACACAGTTTGTGCACATTGTAAGAAAAAAAAAAATCTCGAAATAAACGCCCTTGGATCAAGGGATCAGCCCTGACAAGAGCTCCCCTGCGTATGAAACGTCTCCTTTAAGGCCCTGTTATATCCTGTCCAAGTCGCAACATGTTTTCCAAGGTAAGTTTCTGGCTCACCAGGGGCTAAAGTGGAGATGTGCTAAGTTGAAGGGTATCAAGATGCAGTAGAAATTCTGCAATAACAAATTTAAAGCTGATGTTCAGTTATAAACTTAAAAATTCTTTGTAAGTCAGAATACCTACAGTATAGTTGATGACTACATGCCATTAATTTTCCTCAGTGCTCGCTGTTGGGTTCTTTTTAGCTCAGCTCTATTAGGGGAGAGCTGCTCTCTGTGACTCCAGCTTAGCTACAGTGTCTACAGGCACTCTGAGGTAGTTTGAAACCCACCTCCCGTTTCATCATTGGTTCAGGTTGCGGTCCCCTCCCTCCCCATTGCAGTTCTGCCTCCTTACATTGACTGCTGTGTACAGACGCAAGTCCAGCGCAAGCTCCCCTGTCAGTGCAGGGGCAGTTCCATTGCAGCAAGGGCAAAATGATTGTAAAGTACAGACTACTAAAGCACTAGTAAGAAAAAGATTTTCAGGTAACTGCCACACATGGAAATGAGCCCTGGAAAGGAGGATTCCTGGACATTCACTTTAAATAGGCACAGCACTTAAACAATCTTTGCATAAATCAATAGCATGAGCGAGTTTAAGGAAATGTGTAATATATCTTATTAGAGAAAGGGCCTGTTCACAACAGCTTTGCCCTTCGATTGAGGGATTCCATTGGAGGTTTGTCGGGTTAACCCCTCAATGGAAAGGAAAACTGAAACCTTAGCTTCTGTTTCCCTCCCCATTAATCTCAGTGGTGGTGGAAACGTTGCTAATGGTTTCCGTTTGTCACCATTGTGACATGGTTCCATTGTACTTGACGGAACCAATAGCGCAGTCGACTGCGCTATTGATTCCGTCAAAACAACGGAACCCTGTCACAACGGTGAAAAACTGAAACCTTTAGCAACGTTTCCGTCACCATTGAGACCAATGGTGAGGGAAATGGAAGCTAAGGGTTCAGTTTTCCCTTCCATTGAGGGATTAACCCGACGGAAACCCCAGACGGAACCCCTCAACGGAAGGGCAACGCTGATGAGAACACAGCCGAACATGTCTCTTTCTCCACTTATCAGGCTCCTTTCCTCCCTCCCCTCGCTCCTAACTGCTCACTCACTCTGAATTTACTGATAAATCTGACTCCTCAAGACAAGACAGGCTATGAGCTAACTGAGGAATCAGGATACAGCTGCCCATAAAAGTCTATGAAGAGGAGAGGGGAGTAAAAGACAGCAGAAGTAGAGAGAGGCACACACACACACACACACACACACACACACAGACACACAGACGTTGCAGCAGTTTCTAGTATGTATTATACACTATATAGAAAAAAGTATTGGGATACACCACTTAATCATTGAATTCAGGTGTTTCATTCAGTCCCATTGCCACAGGTGCATAAAATCAAGCACCTAGCCATGCAGTTGCCTTTACAAACTATTGTTGAACAAACATTGGTCATTCTAAAGCGCTCACTGAATTAGATTATGGTACTGTGATAAGATGCCAACGTTGCAACAAGTCAGTTGATGAAATTTCTTCCCTAGATATTCCACGTACAACTGTGAGTGGTCTCATTGCAAAGTGGAAGTGTTTTGGAACCACAGCAGCTCAGCCACCAAGTCGCAGACCATGTAAAGTTACTGATGGGGTCGCTGTGTGCTTTTGCTCATTGTGCATAAAAGTCGCCAACGCTCTGCTGACTCAATAACTGCAGAATTCCAAACCTCCCCTGGCATATACAGATGTAGTACTTTTTATCTTAATGAGACACTCCAGTGATTTTTTTATTGTGGCCCCTGTTTGTAAAGTACACCTGGCATAGTGAAAGAGACATCCGGTCCACACAACAGATACTGTAGAAACGGCTGGTCACAGGGCGGTCATGTGACATATTTGCGGCCGGGATAGTTCATCAACAAAGCACCCGGTAAGAGGATGACCTGCCCTACCTTTTACTGGGTGTACTTTATAAACAGGGGCTACAATAAATAAAATTCAGTGGCGTATCTATTTAAACTGTGCTACATCTGAACATCAGCCCAAAACTGTGCCTCTGGAGCTTCATGGGATGGATTTTCATGGCCTGGCATTGTGCTTGGGGATGTAAGGCTTGCATGCAGCTTCTCGCAAGCCTTACATCACCAAGCACAATGCCAAGCATCGGGTTGGATTGGTGTAAAGCACACCGCCACTGTACTATGGAGCAGTGGAAAACTTGTTCTGTAGTGTGATGAATTGCGCTTCTCTATCTGCAGTCTGATGGACGAGTCTGGGTTTGGTGAATGCCAGTAAAACGTTACCTGCCTGACTACATTGTGCCAACTGTAAGGTTTGGTGGAGGAGGGATAATGCTATGGGGTTGATTTTCAAGGGTTGGCCTAGAACCCTTCGTTCCAGTGAAAGGATATCTTAGCCCCTTGGATATGCAGTCCATTTTCGGTTGACATAGCCATATGATGGCTTTTTTTTTTTTGCAGGACTTGTACTTTTTCACGGCATTATTTAATGTGCCATATAATGTACTGAGAAACTGAAAAAAAATTCTTTGTAGGGTGAAATGAGCAAAAAAAAGCGATTACACCTTTGTTTTTTGGGTTTCGTATTTACAATGTACATCGTGCAGTAAAAACTATGTTACCTTTATTCTACGGGTCGATTATGGGGATTCCAAATGTATATAAAACTATTTGTTAAAAAAACATTGTTTTGTGTCGCCACATTCTGAGAGCCATAACTTTTTTTTATTTTTCCATAGATTTAGCGGTGTGATGGCTTATTTTTTGCAGGGAGAGCTATAGTTTTTATTAGTACTATTTTGGGATACATGTGACTTTTTAATCATATTTTGTTCAATTTTTTGGGGGAGCTAAGGTTTACCAAAAAACAGCAATCTTTTATGGCGTTCGTCGAGCCGGTTAATTAGTGTTATATTGTAATAGTTTGGACTTTTATGGACATGGCGATACCAGTTATGTATATTATTATTTTTTTTTTTACATTACTCTAGGGAGAAATGGGAAAAGGAGGGTTTTTTGAACTTTTAATATGCTTTTTTTTTTGTACATTAACCCCTGAACCACGATTGAGGGGAAGTATGAAGTATGAAGAGGGCTCATGGGCTAAGCTTGCTTTATACTTACAGCCAACAACTCGCTGCAACGGGTGGAATCAAAGATCACTTTCATTACGCCCGTTTAACCTTTTAAATGCCGTAGTCAATCGCGACCGCAGTATTTAAATTGTTAGAATCATCGGCCCCCCTCCCACGCGATACATTCACGGGGTGCTGATGGTTGTCATGGCAGCCTGGGGGTCTAATAAAGGCCCCCAGGTCTGCCATCTTTGTATTCCTTTGAAGCCGTGCCTCTGGCAGGACTTCAAAGGAGACTGTCAGTATATAGATATGCTGCAATACATTAGTATTGCAATATATCATGCAAACAATCCAACGATCGCTAGTTCGAGTCCTAATAAAAAGTAAAAAACAGTTAAATAAAAACCTTTATTTAACTCTATGTTACTTGGGGACTTGAACCAGCAATCGGTACTGCAATACTAAAGATCACACAGGGTGCCAATGGTTGTCATGGCAGGCTGGGGTGCCTGGAGGCCCCCATGTCTGCTATCTTTGTACTCCCATGAAGCCCTGCCTTTCAAAATCACCATATACTGCAATACTAATGTATTGCAGCATATTGTGATTTTGAAAGGCAGGGCTTCATGGAAGTACAAACATGGCAGACCTGGGGCCTTAAAGCCCCAAGGCTGCCATAAGAACCATTGGCACCCCGCGTGATCATCGATTCTGCCCGTTGCAGTGGGTGTCAGCTGTAACATACAGCTGATACAGCTCAGTATGGAGCACGCTCAGCCTGTGAGAACGCTCCATACTTCACCTAGGCAGCTGTCACGTACAGTTACGTGATATGTTTCCAAGGGGGTAAAAGGCGTTTTCACAAAATCATAAATTATTTCCCATCCTGTGCATAGTTTTCTGACTGATCGTGAGAACGGTGGTCCCGACCTCCCAGATACTGCTCACTGATCCTCCCACAGTAAGGAAACGCTTGAATGAAGCAGCGGTCGTGCATGCGCCTGCTGCTCCATTCAATGTCTATGAGAATGACGGAAACAGCAAAGCGCTGAACTCTTCTGTTTCCATCAATCCCATAGATTTTGAATGGCGCAGCAACGCAGATTCATTCAATGTCCTCTTCACTGCAGTTGAGCAGTAAGGAGAAATCGGGGGTTCAGGGCTCCTGTTCTCATGATCGATGAGGGTCCCAGCAGTGTGGCCCCAAGCCATCAAAAAATTATCACCTATCCTGTGGGTAGGTGATAATTTATGATTCTTAGAAAACACCTTTAATGATTCAGCATACCAAGACATTTTGGACAATTGTATGCTTCCAACTTTATGGGAAACGTTTGGGGAAGGCTCTTTCTGTTCCAGCATGACTGTGCCCCAGTGCCCAACGGAGGGTCCTTAAAGGCATGGTTGGATGAGTTTGTTGTAGAAGAACATGACTGTTCCGCACAGAGCCCTGACCTCAACTCAATCCAACACCTTTGTGATGAACTAGTACAGAGATTTGAGTCAGACCCTATTTTCCAACATCAGAGTCTGACCTTACAAATGCTCTTCTGGATGAATGGGCAAAAAATCACACAGACACACTCCAGCATTTAAGGGATTGGATACAGTCCTAGAAAACATCAGCTAGTCAGAAACGAGTTTTCAAGGCAATCTGGGGAATTGGGAATTTCTGGGGAACGGCAAATTTATTTGGACCAGAAACTATTTTTGGGAAATTCGCTCACCTCTAGACAGATCCCATCCTGTGTGAGGTTTTGTCAGATCAAATGTCTATGTTATTGCTTGACCATTAGAACTAACATTTAAGATCTTTATGTCACACAATGCAAATTACCATAAAAGGCTCGGAACAGACACTGAGCAAGCAGGAACACTGAAGGATCCTTCAAAAATCTGAGAACAGTTCTAAATCCTAAACCATGCTTTGAGCACAAGTACTGTACACGTTCAGTAAAGCAATGTATTGACAATGTCGTTCAGTTTGTAGATTAAATCTTTATGTAAACTGTAAATTAATAAACTTTGAAGCTACAATTAACATTTCTAATGCATGATTCTGAAGTGGCTGAATATGCCGACTTCACAAAATTACAATAAGATTATAATAAAGCAAAGATAAAACTACATTCCATTATATAATTTTATTTTTCTCCGAATCCTATATCAAACCACATCTGAAAACTATTACTTGCCATTTCTATTTAAAGAGTGTTTTTTTTCCCTGTCATTCCTCTAATTACTTCTTGATCCAATAATTCTTGACACACTTGGATAAACACTGTGGTACAGGTGGATGTTCTACTATCTTTAACAAAAATCATAGTCATGTTCTTATTCTGTAATTGTATTGGGAGTGGTGTGTAAAAAAATACAAACTTTAATTTCTACTATGAATTAAGCCGTGCAGCAGCTCCCTGCACAGCTGGTGGCTGGAAGGAGTACTGTGTAGGGAAAAACTGAAGGGGACACAGTGCTAAACTATTGCTGCGGCCCCTTTATTTTATCAGTGGGGCCCTTAAGGTTTAGAAAGTGATGGCATGTCCTATCGATAATTGGATCTGTAATTGGAAATCCTCTTTAAACATTGAATGGGACAGATTTGCAGTATCAGGCAGAGCGATGGAAGGGAAACCAAAGCATAGGCCAGCAATGTTCAGGTACTGGGAAAAATCCCCTTTAGGCATTAAATTAAATAAATAGCCTGTGCTTCAGAAGCTATGGAAACCTTTGTCTTCATTAAAAATTCCTTACCATTTTGCTTCTGTAGAGTCTGTGTAATTCCTTAATCTAGCTGGTTGTCCTGCTGTTTCTGACATAAATCCAACAGCAAACTGAACTTTTGGGATTGCAGGGATGTACTTCAGCATACATATGTGAACTCCTTACTTGATATAATCACCTACATCACTGTGCTTAACAAAGTTAAGACCCTTACAATTAAAATTAAGTCAAATGGGGTTGGCCTCAGCTATATTGAACCTTACTATGATGCCCATATTTTTCCTACTTCCATTCTCTTCAAGTCCCAAGAAAAAACAATCCTTAATGCCAGAGCACTGCTAGAATGCGGGCTTGTGGACCAGCTATAGCTGTAACATCTGAAAGATAAAAAGAAAAAGAAAATTACTAAGGGGGGATTCACACGAACGTGTATTGGGTCCGTGCGGGCCGCGTGGTTTTCACGCGCCACGCACAGACCAATACAAGTCTATGGGGCAGTACAGACAGTCCGTGCTTTTTGCGCAGCGCTTGTCTGCTGCGCAAAAAGCGCGACATGCTCAATATCTCCACGTATTTCGCGCATCACGCACCCATTGCAGTCAATGGGTGCGTGAAAACCACGCAGGTCGCACGGAAGCAATTCCGTGCGAACAGACTGAAACAGCGCACCAGCTGTCAAAAGGATGAATGTAAACAGAAAAGCACCACGTGCTTTTCTGTTTCCAAACATCCAAACGGAGTGTCTTTGAGATGAGCGAACCCGGACAACCGAACTGAACTTCACCGGGTTCGGCCGAACTCGTTTTGGCCGAACCCGGCAAAAAAATTTCCGGTACGCGACGTCAGGAGATAGTCACTGTCCAGGGTGCTGAAAGAGTTAAACTGTTTCAGCACCCTGGACAGTGACTTACAATCCCAATATACATGTACGTGTAAAAAAAAAAAGAAGTTCTGATTTACCGATAACTCCCGGCTTCTTCCTCCAGTCTGACCTCCCGGGATGACAATTCAGTCCAAGTGACAGCTCCAGCCAATCACAGGCCAAGCACAGGCTGCAGCAGTCACATGGACTGCGGCGTCATCCAGGGAGGTGGGGCCCGATGTCAAGAGAGGCGCGTCACCAAGGACGCGTCACCAAGGCAACGGCCGGGAGGGAAGTTCTCGGTAAGTACAAACTTTTTCTTTTTTTTTAACAGGTTTCTCGATATTGTGATTGGCATTCACTGTCGAGGGTGCTGAAAGAGTTACTGCCGATCAGTTAACTCTTTCAGCACCCTGGACAGTGACTGACGTAGACTAGACTCATCTCTATGATGGCGGCTGCGCGAAAATCACGCAGCCGCGCATCATACACGGATGACACACGCAGCTGTCAAGTGGTTTTTGCGCGCGCAAAAACGCAACGTTCGTCTGAATCAGCCCTAAGAAAAAACAAAACAACCACAAAATCAACATCAAGGCAGACTAAGGCAAAAAAAATAAATTCCCATGTTAAAAAAGGGGGCAGGTTGGGAAGGTGTTCCTTTCACCAATTAAGGTAGAAGATAAGGCCACTTCCTGAGAGCACCTGCATTTAAAGTAAAAGCCCCTCCCATATCACATTTCTTAAAGGTAGAAGAAGTTTAACATTAAAATATAGTCTAAACTACAAAAAATATCCCCCTACAGTCCCTGGTCCTATTGTTAGGCACTTCAGAGCCTACTAGGGCTGGAAGAAGAAGTCCACATGAAAAAAAGGACTATAACTAGAAGCAGGTCAAATCAGGGGTCTGAAAATAAATGAAGAATGAAGATTGCAGCTTGAAACTTAGTTCAAATTTTTTAACTCCAGGTAACCACTAACATATGTAAAAATATTTTTCCATGTCAAAGGTGTCCAAATCCTTTAACATATTTAACATTTAAAATGCACTACAAACTATAATTTTCTAACTGCGCAAATTCAACTTCTTCAGTAAAAAAAACAGTTCTTGGAAAGTGACCACTATAAGGGAAACATTTCAACCTGCAAAACCTAAAGCCCACCAGCTCATTCTAGATGTTATGAAATCCAACTTATGTTTCAGCTGTGACTGCAAGATGAGTATATAAGACCCGTGGATGCGTTTAGATAGAACTTCCTTTGACCCCTCCTGAATATGTAGCTACCTGTAATCAGATGGTGGTCATTGGTCACCCAGATAAGTGGTTGCTTGGTGACCAGCAGTCACTGTAAAACACACTAGGGAATACATAGACAGAAGCTGCAACTGCAAGGTGTGTGCAGTGACTGCAGTGAGATTAGATTTTAAAACAAGATATACCACAGACAACCATATTCTAAAATAGTACAGTCCTGGCCAAATGTTTTGAGACTGACACAAATTTTGGTTTTCACAAAGTTTGCTGCTTCAGTTTTTATAGGGGCAATTTGCATTAACTCTAGATTGTTATGAAGAGTGATCAGATGAATTGCAATTAATTGCAAAGTAATTTCTTGGCATGAAAATTAACATAATCACGAAAAAAACAAAACATTTCCACTGCATTTCAGCCCTGCCACAAAATGGCCTTCTCATATAATTTCAGTGATCTTCTCGTTAGCTCAGGAGAAAGTGATAATGAGTACAAGGATGCTGATATCACTCTGTCATACTGATTGAATTATAAGAGCAGACTGGTTGCTTTAAAAGGGGTATGTTGCTTGAAATCATTGTCTTCTTCTGTTAACTATGGTTACCTCCAAGAAAACATGTGCTGTGATCATAGCTTTTCATCAAAAGGGCTTTACAGGCAAGGACATTGCTGCTTGTAAGATTGCCCCTAAATCACCATTTATCGGATCATCAAGAACTTAAAGGAGAGATGTTTAATTTCTGTGCAGAAGGCGTCCAAGAAAGTCCAGCAAGTGCCAGGACTGTCTCCTAAAGAGGATTCAGCTACAGGATCAGTTCAACATCAGTGCAGAGCTTGCTCAGGAATGGCAACAGGCAGGTAGCAGTGCATCTGCACGCACAGTGAGGCGAATGCCTTTGGATGCTGGCTTGGTGTCAAGAAGGGCTGCAAAGAAGCCACTTTTCGCCAAGAAAAACCTCAAGGACAAACTGACATTCTGCAGGAAGTACAGGGATTGGACTGCAGAGGACTGGGGTAAAGTTATTTTCTCTAATGAATCCCCCTTCAGACTGTTTGGGACATCTAGAAGAATGATTGTCCGGAGAAGAAAAGGCGAGCGCTACCATGAGTCCTGTGTCATGCCAACAGTAAAGCATCTTGACACCAATCATGTGTGGGGTTGCTTTTCATCCAAGGGAGTGGGCTTACTCGCAATTTTGCTTAAGAACACTTCCATGAATAAAGAATGGTATCTAAACATCCTCCAAGAGCAACTTCTCCCAACGATCCAGGAGCAATTTGGTGATGAACAATGCTGTTTCCAGCGTGATGGAGCACCATGTCACAAAGCAAAAGTGATAACTAAGTGGCACGGTGAACAAAACATCAAAATTTTGGGTCCATGGCCAGGAAACTCCCCAGATCTCAATTCCATTGGGAACCTGTGGTCAATTCTCAGAAAGCATGTAGACAAACAAAAACACAGACATTTTTATAAACTCTAAGCACTGTTTAGGCAAAAATGGGTTGCCATAGCCAGGATTCGGCCCAGAAGCGGATATCCAGAATGCCAGGGTGAATTACATATGTCTTGAAAAAGAAGGGTCAACACCGTAAATATTGAGTCTTTGCATAAACTTGATGTATTTGTCAATAAAAATTAAAAAATGTATGAAATGCTTATAATTGTACTTCAATATACCATAGAAACATACTAAAAGATCTACAAACACTGAAGCAGCAAACTTTGTGAAAACCAAAATTTGTGTCAGTCTCAAAACTTTTGACCAGGATTGTACAGGCAACTTCTCTTTGCATTACTCCAAAGTGAGTTTTCTTCTGCCAAATCTGTTAAATTGTAACATCTATGGCCGAGGTCTGTCGTTCTAACTTACCCCTTGATGACCGCGGCCATGGACATCCTGCTGCTGTGCTGCGTCGTCCCCCTGTGAGCCGCCGGCACTCACTTCCGGCTATCGAACCTGTCTACCGAAGGGTGTCCGCGCGCTCGTGCCCGCTCTTAAAGGGCCAGCGCGAGAACCTGAAAATCATCATCATCATCAACAACTCATGAACTCCTGGACTATAAGAGGGTCACCGCCCTTCTTATCCTCGCCTGAGCGAACGAAGGTTGTTGTTGTTTCCCTTAGTCTGTCTTGCAAATGGTCTCCTAAGTGTCTTCCAGCTTCCCAGTGTTTCCCGTTCCTGTATCCTTTATCCTGTTTCCCGTGCTATCTGTACCATCCTGGTCTACTGCCGTGCTGAGCTGTTGTCGTGTTGTGCTGCATCTCCACGCCTGTTCTACTACTCCATGCTTGACGTCTACCTGCTGCCTGGTCTCAGCCGAGCCTGCCTTGCTACTGTTTATACTGCCTCAGGTACCCTTTTCTGGACTATAGACTCTGTACCATACCTGTTTGGCCAGCTGCCATCCCGCTATGCGGTACAGCCCAATGGGTCCACACCCCGCCTCGTGACATAAATCCACCTCATTACGAATAAGAAGGTAAATAGAAAATGTACCAAACAAAAAGTTGTTTCAGTGAGAATAATCATAGTTTTTATGTTTATTTACTTTTGTTTTTTGTATCCAACACCAAACCTTCCCTCAAAATGCGTAATTTCATCAAATATAAAACAAATGTTTAGAGGGCAGAAAAAATTCCTCTAACCTCCCTGCCTCTGTGTGATGCATGTTCGCCGATATTTACAACAAAAACAGACATAAATTTATGTATAGGTTTCTTGTAGGTCAACATTTCAGTTTTACACATTACAATCAGTGAACAATAGGGCTTCTTTATTTGAAACATATTACTGATTTTGCGCGCCCTCCCCCAGAATACCACAGACGCAGCAGTCACAGGACGTTTGGATTAGTCTAACATAGGTTTGTTTAAAGCAGAATCAGTGCATGAGATGAGATGGGCAAATGTTAAATGTCTTCATCTCTCCTCAAGACTTTGAAGGTTGAGTTACAACACACAGATCTGGCTCACAGCAACTAATTACAATAGACTTGGCATCTTGTGTTTTTCACAATTTAATACAAATACATCCCATTGCTGAGTGTGCTTTATATCACTTTTGCTGTGTGATAAAACCCTACTGTGTGATAAAACACACACAAAAAAAAATACACTTATATTTACATGTACTTAAATCTGCATATTATTTAAAGGCATATTCCCATTTTAAACATTTATGGCATATCTACTTGATAAACTCATTCACCAATTCAACCTGCATGCAAGTGCTTCTTGCTTGGCTCTTTCCGTACCTTCCATAAACACCTTTCAATTCAATTCTATGGGGACAGCAGCATGAATCGGCAAATAAGGGTTATGGAATCATGGTTCTCCAGATAGGTGAAGGTCCCGGAGGTGGGACACACATATCAGCCAGCTTTGGCAAATCCTGTGGACATGCCATAAATATTTAAGATAGAGATATGCCTTTATAGAAATGTGTCTAAGAGGTGAGTCTTTCCAATCTAAAAGGGCTTTTAACATTCCAATTTCGTTTAAAGGGGTTTTCTAGTGAGAAGAAAATGATAGGCCATCAAAATATGATTGGTGGGGGTCTAACTCTCGGCACCGCGCTGCTTCCCCTTCATTCCTTACCTACTCTGTAATGTGAATGTGAATATAATTTTTTTCCAGTTTCGCAGTATGTTATATGGTACATTAAATGGTTTAGTGAACAATTACAACTGGTCTTGCAAAAAACAAGCTCTGATATGTCTATATTGATGGAAAAATAAAATAGCTATAGCTTTTGAAAGGTGGGAAGGAAAAAGCGATAATTAAAATCCGAAAAATGGCTGCGAATGGAAGGGGTTAAAGGAGTACAAAATTTGGTTTATCTAGTTCTAACAGCCCCTTTTCATGAGAATAGTTCATTTCTGGGGGTTGCATGTAGTCCACTGCTGCATAAATCCTTTGTGAAAAAATAAAGAATTAACTCAGTGGTCACTCACTGTTCTTAAGTCCTCCAGAGTAGAGACCTGTGCTTTATGTGGTTTCTGGCTCTAGCCAACAGAGGCGCAAAGGTCTTCTTACACGGCCCGACGAGGGCCCTGTAAACAAGCGCCGATCGATGACACAGCTCGTTAATCGGCGCTCATTTGCTCCTTACACAAGGAGCTATGTATGGGGACGAGTAATCGTTACTACGATCGTTTGTCCCCATAAATTCCTATCATGTCGGCAGCACGTCTCCCTGTTTACACAAGGAAGATGTGCTGCCGACAACGATAATATTTTCAGCTGCATTAATGATACCATCAGTCGAACGAGTGTTTGCTCATTCGTCCCCTGATCGTTGCCCTGTTTACACAGGGCAATGATCGGGAATGAGCATTTTGTGAATACTCTTGTGTCCAATAATTGGCCCATGTAAAAGGGCCTTAACTCTGAAAGGGCTTCATTAAAAGGAATGTCTAAACTAGATAGCTCCTTTAATGCATATTTTCAACAATAGACATAGTGTAATGGCCGCGGTCGTGGACCGCTGGCATCACTTACCCTCCTCACTGCTTTACTGTCTTTTCCAAGGGCCCTGTAAAATGCTCCCTATCCAATCCCAATGCACCCTGGATTATAAAAAGGACTCTGCCCTCTTCCTCCTTGCCTCAGCGATGTTATGTCTGCCCATGTTCGTTATTGCAAGTGGTCCCTTAGTTGTATCTTGTATCATGTGTTCCCATATTATGTATCCCATATCCAAAAATTGTGTTTATTCCAGTGAGAAGTCTAGCATAGGAGTCGAGTTTGTCATCTGTGCCAAGTATCATCTGTGCCAAGTGTCATCTGTGCCAAGTGTCATCTATGGCAAGTATCTGCCACGCCAAGTGTCTGCCACGCCAAGTGTATGCCAAATCTTCTATCCGAGTACTCTTGTACTAAAAACTGTCATTGACTGTTGTTTGGCAAGCTGATACTCTGCTACGGCGGAGCGGCCTAGTGGGTCCACATACCCCATAGCCGTGACACATAGGAATTAATTGTCCATCATAGGGACATTTTTTTTACAGTTTGACAAGGGTGTGTAGTAATTTAAAACTCATCAGCTCCCATTGTTTTTTCCTGAGATCCCATTTGGAGGCAGTAGTCCAGTGGCGGATTAAGTAGACCATAGGCCCTGGGCTGTTCCACAAACTTGGGCCCCCCTTCCCCACCGCCGCTCTGCCGTGTCCATAGTGAATACCACCTTTCTGTGTGAGCATTGACAAATGGGTGTTACGATTCCCCTTGTCAAAGGGCTGTGTCCCTACATACTGACAGTCTCCAACCATCGCTGACTGTATAACACCGTGTAGGGACACATCCTCTTGACAATGGGAATGGTAACACACATTTGTCTATTAGTCCTGGGTACACAAAGATAGAAAGAACTTCAGAGATAAGGTCCTTTTGCAGGATATACACAATGCAGTTTCATGGTGGTTTTTGACACGATTCGCGGCAAAATCAAGGCAAAAACGCGACAAAACTACATTGTACTTTGGGCGGCAATGGGCCCCCCAGGAGCCTCAGGCCCCGGGCAGCCACCCAAAATGCCATTTGATGATCCGCCATTGCAGTAGACCATAGTGTATGACAGGCGGCAGTCTATAAATGGATGATTTTATCAATGATGTCTTTTGAAGGTTTTTTTAATGGAAGGCTGTGCAGACCAGATCTTGATGATCACTGGCTTTGCTATAAAGGGGAAGAAAACAAGCATTCTGGATCTCAGAAAGTCAAAGAGGGTATTTGGTGTTTTAAACTGCATTAAAAACACCAGCGTTTTCTTTAACCGTAAAAAAATTTTATGGCTTTTTTACATGGATTTTTGCTATTTTTTTTTATTATGTCACATTTTGAAAATGCGTTTTTTTTCTGGCATCCAAAATAGAAGCCTAAAGGAAAGACGCCAGGAAAAGCAGCCATACTAAGAGCATGCTGTGTTTTGGCAATAAGGTCACTGAGCCCAAAAATGGCATCAAAATGCAAAATGCTGTGTATGTAGACTTTTCCATATTTCACTATAGACTTTTAAGTAACATCTGGCCACAACGTTTTTGACCGAAAAAGACATAGTGAAAAATGGCAGCAAAATTGACACAAAAACACAGCAACATTTTTTTTGTGATTTCAGCCTTATAGTTAGAAAAAAATCAAATCTATTCTCCCTAAGGCTATGTGCACACACAAAATTAAAAACGTCTGAAAATACAGAGCTCTTTTCAAGGGAAAACAGCTCATGATTTTCAGACGTTTTTTAATCAAAGTCGCGTTTTTCGCTTTGTTTTTGCCTATGAAAAACGGCTCAAAAAACAGCTGAAGAAGTGACATGAACTTCTTTTTTGCAGCCATTTTTTTACGTGGCTGTTTTGAAAAATGGCCCGAAAATAGCCCGTGTGAACATACCCTAAGGGTATGTTCACACGGCCTATTTGCGGCCGTTTTTCGAGCCGTAAATGCTCTAAATACGGCTGAAAAATCGGAAGCAGAAAGCTTCCAAACATCTACTCATTGATTTCAGCATTTTTCGTGGCGTTTTTTTACGCATAAAAAAACGTCCGCAAAAAAAAAGTGCAGGACACTTCTTGGGACGTTTTTGGAGCTGTTTTCTATAGACTCTATTGAAAAAAGCTCCAAAAAAGGCCACAAAAAACGCAGCAAAAAACGCAGCGAAGATCGTGAGTGGCACAAAAAACGTCTGAAAATCAGGAGCTGTATTCCCTTGAACATACCCTTACACTGGTGGCAAACATGGGGCAAGTGACAAATGCATCGGGACCCCGAATCACCCAACTTTGGGTGATAGTTGTTGAATGACCTTATTAAAAAGTTCACTTTTTTGCATTAAGATGTGAGTGCTCCCCAGATCTTTCTTTATTGTTATTGCTATATAAGGGCCTGTTAAATGGAGCTCTTTTTGGACTTGCATCGACCATACCATCGTTTTGGCTTTGTATGCTGTCTACTTTCTTTTTTTTGTACAGGTGTGTTTTTATGTCATGAAAAGAAAAAGATCACAGGAAACTAAAGGAAGCACCAACAGAAATACAATAAGAAAGCCTTAAAAGAATCCTGAATGAGGAGCAGCAAAGTTTCTTACACATACTCATCTGTAAGACCTAATTTACAGCGGACATTGACAAGAAACACATTTTAGTACAAACGAATTATGGATTAGTTGGAAAAAACATACTTAAGAAACATATATTTATATTTGATTTTCCACAGCTCATATTTTATTATTTTTATTATATCTGTGCACATAAAGTATGTGGACGCCAAAAAACCACATCCAGGATTATGTTGGCAAGCATAAAACAGGGAAGAGTATGTTGACAAGTTCAGTCATCTCCATTAAATACAGCTTTACAGCCAAGTATGTTCAGGGTACTACAATGCTTTGCTCATAAAAGAACAGTTTATATATTGTACTAACTAAGGTCTAGTTCACATCGCGGTTTCGTCCTTCCATCAGAGGTATATGTCAGAGGACTTCCAACGTATACCTCTGACGGCAGGCTGCAACATATCCTACTGAACAGGCATACCATTGGATGCACCGCTAAACCTCCCTGGGCAGAGCGCTACCTGAAGAGCAGTACCTGGGGAAGTTCCTGACATCACTGTCCGTATAGGGACAGTGACGTCAGGAGCTTTGCAATGTCAGAATCCCTGGCCAGAGCGTCGGAAACTCTCTGGCCTGGGATTCCAACCTTTGAAAAGCCACTTTACACAGACCTCAACAATGGCAGATACATGTATATGTTAGGTGTGCATATACATAGTGATGAGGAGGGCGAGGTGGGGGTACATCACTTATATACACGCCACATTTATGGGTCAATATCCTGGTTTACTTTATACTTATCATTCATCATGTTTGTATCTACGATGACTATCTGCTTTATGTGCCTTGTAGGGGTTTCATCTCTGTCCCACTTGCTGGGATGTGTTGGACATTCATTCCTCTGCACAACTAGCATATACATGTATCTGCCATTGTTAGTTACTTCATACCTTGGCACTTTATTATTGTTTACGCATGTGATGTTCACCCACCTCTTTGGGTTGTAAATTTTATTTTGTGTCTTGTGTATATGTCTTTTTATTGTGGGTTCTTTCAGCCTAATTATGGAATAAAGGTTTTGTACTTTTGTAAATTGATGTGCTCTGTGGTATATTTGTGATACTCTCCTATTGATACTTGTTCTTCTAAATACAAACACCAGACCAGACCCCCTAAATATAGACCACAGATCCCTAAATACAGACCTCCTAAACAAGTACAGACACGAGACCCCTAAATACGGACCCCAAACCAGACCCTCTAGAAAAATACTGAGTCCAGTCCTCTAAATACACAGCCCAGATACTCTTAATACAAAAATACAAACCGCAGACTCACTAAATACAGATGCTAGACCCCAGATCAGACCCCTAAATAAATACAGACTTCAGACCAGACATGCAGATTTTGTTGAAATCTCTTGACATCTGCCGCCTGGGACGAGTCGGGAGACCCCTATACACATCATTGGCTAATCCTGCTGAAATCGGCAGGTTGGGCTGACTTTACTTTTATGTGTATGGTCAGTTTCACTTTGCAGAAACCAGCAGGCTAAATTGCAAGATGAAATATAGGCAGACATGAATAGTTGCTCACTCTTAGGGCTCCACAACCTCGCAAGCTAATCCCTGTTAAATCAGTACATTAATACGACAAAAATTGCGTGCAACCCTGACACTTCACAAAAAAATAAAACATCATAAATAATGGGGCAAGTTGTGGCAACAAGTGGCTAACATGTTCCGAAGCAATAGAAGACATGTTTGGCCTATAATATATACAGATATATTTGTGGAGAAAGATGTGAAGATCTTGGAAACAGAATGAGAGTGCAAACAACATTGAACCAATCAAGGGTGTAGGGGTTGCCAGTATGCATTGTAAAAGTAGACAGAATGACACTTGGATAAGGCAATATTCTTGCTTTGTACAATATTTGATGACTGATAACATACTGCAGTTTTGGTCTCTTTGGCTGACATGGTCATAAAAGCCCATTTTATAATAATTCAAAGCACTTCTATGTTCAAAGGTAACTTATTACTATTATTATTTAAGGTAGCACCCAAGTTAATTGCTTTCATTGTTTGTGACCAGGTTAAAGTGACAAAAATGTCGGTCCTTGTTCTCTGCTTATATTCACTAAGGTATTTTAGACCATGTACCTACTGCCACTACAAGTAAACACATGTGACTCATGTGGTATTGTGTAGAAAAATAATGAAAATCTTTTATAGTCCAAGTTATTTAAGTTTTGTCGTAAAGTGTACTTCTGGTTTTATAATATATTAGCATTATATGCGTTTTCCATAATATACTTTCTTTAGCTATTTAACTTTAGCCGAAAAAATGATAGGGCAGCTGTAAGAGAAAGAGCAGCTCATCAACAGATTGTATCTGAAGACTGCTGCCCCTGCCGGGTCATGCTGGAAGTTGTAGTTTTATAACAGCTGATAAGTCACAAGTTAGGGTCCACCGGTATAGACGGACTATAGACCATAATAAACGTCAACATGTTTTCTGTCTCCAGGCTCCACGGTAAAGCTGGCCATATACTTGAGAGAAAAATAGGCCGATACTGCCGACTTTGGTAGGTCCTGATGGGTATGGGTCTCTCCACTGTCCCATGATAGCAGATACCAGGGAAAAGAGGTATCAGGTATGTTGGTTTTCAACATCTCCAATCCTTTGTTCCCTCTCCCCATTGAAGTAAACATGCATGCTTGGCGATGATTCCAATTTATATCTATTGGCTGAAAGAGCATTTGGCCGACCACTATCACAAGCGTATGGCCGTCCTAATTTCAGGGAATTTGTTTTCATCATAGCTGGCCTTCAATAGATGCAGATTGCTCCTGCTACAAAGAAGAGGGATTTAGCTTATTAAAGATGGGAATTCCAAATAATTCCGTTTTCTTTATATTACCCAGTGTACCTTCAAAACGGAGGTCAAATGGATAACAAATGGATAACATGACATGATAAAATAGTTTATTTCAGAAATATTTTTTCAGTGAGAATACCAATACTGATCTACTTTTGCCTATTAATTAATTTTTTTTATTTGCATCAATAAGTTATATAAGTGAATACATTAATATTTATAATATATCGATTCAAGGGAAAGTTTAATCTTTCTTACTTTCCAGTAGTCTTTCTTTATAGTTTCCCATATAAAGACATAGTTTATGTCTTTCTTTATAGTTTCCTATTTCCTGTCTGTTGCCACTCTGTAAATGTTCAGAAACTTCATAAGTCACAAAAAAAAACATCTATAGTAAACCAGTAAATGTTAGACAGGGAGGAGGGGGTTGCAGCAGTATCTGTCCCTCAGTTTCTGTTTGAGACTCATGCTGTGAGAGGGGAGGGAGGAGGAGGGGGGTAACTTACAGTCTCTTTCCCACAGCCTGGATGTGAGATAGGGCAGCAAAAGGGTGGTGACAGATGCTCTTTAACTATTTTCAGTTGTTATAAGTTATATTTGCCGGGTTTAAAACACATCCATGTGGATATTCAACCTGTGGCATATCCATAGAGACTGTAGAGGATGTATCACATCTGGGCTCTAATGCCCGATGAGCCCAAATAGCCCTTTGCCACATAAGAGGAAAATAGTACTATAAATGATGCATGGTGACTGGAACTTGTTACAGAATTTATACAGAAGCCTAGAAGCTTCAAGCTACACATAAGTATTCAATTGAATTGGCAGATATTTGGAGAAAAGAGGCGAGAGAGCGTCTATGTTGGTGTCCCAAAAAACATCCCTAATAACAATAAGCATAGTTAGAAAAGACAGATCCTAACCTGCCAGTACCACCAGCAGAGCTACAAAACTACTATGTCCAGCCAAAGCTCTTTACCTTGTATGTCAAGTAACTTATATCTCATGAAGAGATATTTATTAGCATGTCTCAGTGACTTCACTAGCTTCTAGAGAATGAATGAATATTGATGTACAGGCCCCGGCTGAAATTCATCTGTCAATGGTTTCAGAAATAATGTAATGCATTATTCCGAAAGGAACAGAAGCCCTTAATCTGTTATAGTTTCCAACGTAAAGATTACAGTGAGTAGCTTTAAAAGCAAATATCATATGGAAGGTCTGCGAAAATCTTGAGGTATTTATAGATGTGGCAGTAAAGCAGAACAAAGAAAACAAGTGCTATAAACATTAATGCCAAAGTCATAATTCACACCATTTGATTTCTTCAAGGAAAAAATATTTACATTTATAAGAAGAGTTTATATAACTGAATTTCAAAGAGAATCTCACTCGCTCCACTTCATAATACTGAGCCTTTCCAAACATTTCTGCATATTTTTCTTCTTCCGATTGTAGACTTCTTCAGCTTTATAAAACTGTTATTAACTCTCTTTGGAATGGACTTTTCTAAGAACAAGGCTGCTCTAAGTTTAAAATCGGAATAATAGACAATTGTAGATCTGTTTCCCAAACTAAATCTGCAGATAGAAAATATTTTTTTTAAAGGGGATCTGTCACCTTTCCTGACATGTCTGTTTTAGTAAATAAGTGTATTCTTCATGAAATAACAATTATGAAGTATATTTTCTTAGAACTCTGCATTGTGACGTTCCTCTATTATTCTTTTTAGAAATTTATGAATAAATTGACAACTGGATTTTGCAATTCCCCTTGTCAAAGGGGCGTGTCCCTCCCAGTCTCATTTCATCAGTACTGATTGGTTGGACAATGTAATACTGTGTAGGGACACACCCCTAACTGGTAACACACAGTTGTCAATCTAGTTATACATTTCTAGGAGGAATGAGAGAGGAACAACACAAAGTAGCTTTAAAAGAATAGATGCTCCAGAATTGTTATTTCAATCATTTACTAAAACCGACATGTCAGGAGAGCTGACATGTCCTTCTTAACTGTTAGGGAAAGGTTTAAAAGAGGGAAAGTGGTTCATCTCTATCTTATTTGACATCACGCTTTGTATCATTTCTCATTGGGCTACTTGGCTAGATTTCTGGCACTGCTGATCAACATCTAATCAGTCTAACCAATTCAACATGTGTCTTTATTTAGTACTTTGGGTTCATGATAGTGTCCTTCTATGAATGTGCTGTGTGTTCGACTGGATTAAGGATAAATTCACACGTGGCAGATTTGGTGCTAAAAGTTCTGTAAAGTCTAAATATCCTCTGACCATCATTACTAAATAAATGAATACATTCACCAGAATTTTAAAGGAATAGCTTTATTGATTGAGTTTTTATCACAAGTGATGATAATGCTCTTTTCACCATGCTTATGTTAACTTACAAATGTGCATATTTTAGTCTCTCAAAAAAAGAGCGTTAGGTTAGCCGAACAATTGTGTCAGGCAGACGGAATGGGGCAACCTCAAAATAGAAAAAATATTATTGTTCCTAATGTTCAGAAGGTACCAAATAAAACTTCCAGCTGAAATCCTACACTATTACAAATCAGTGCGGAGTAAAGCATGTACTGTATATGAAGAATGTAATGCAAATAAAACCATATGCCATTCATTAACAAAAAAAATGTCTAGTCCCCTTTAAGAACTTTGTGGGCAATTGTTCAACTATGTCTGGCAATAGTGTTATTTGCATTATAGCTTGTCAATAGTTGAGTCATGTTGCCCTTTGTGTCCTCTTGCCAATGCCATTGTAGGTAAAATGTTCTTTGAAGTGACAGATTTGGATTTTCGAATACAACAGCTTGTAGCGCTGCCAATAAACGCAACTTTTTATATAATAATCCTGCCTGTAAAATAAAAATCCACATTCCTGAGGAGCAAATCTATTTTCAGATCATTAAATACACTAGGTGGTCTCTTTAATAAAACCATGGTGAAACTGTATTTGGAGGGAGCAACAATGCAGAAATTATTTTTGTTTCCCCTGACATTAGTTTTGGGCAAGATCTGTCAGACCCTGCAAACATCGTATTGTCAGTACATGTAGTGTCTTTGGCCAGTCTTATGCTGTCAATAGGCATTCGAATTTTGTTAGTGAATCCCTGACATCTCATGCCTATAGGGACAGCCTATGGTCAGGGGCGGATAATAATGAGGGCAATCTGGGCAAGTGCCCAGCAGGGCCCGAGGCTAAAAGGGGGCCCCGTTCGCGCCGGTTCTCCCAAACAGGCTGTTAAAATTACAGCCAGCACAGAGAATCGGGGTGAAGTGGGACCTCTCACCCAATTGTATCCATGTCCTTAGGATGCGGATACAATTGCTTACTCTAGCGCTGGCGAGACAGGGAACTATCAGTTCCCTTCCTCGCCATTTGGTGCTTTAGCAATGATGCAGTCGGCGCGATGACGCCATCACGCTGACTTGCCGTTATGCTGGATCACGCCGCCTGGTCTCTGACCAGTCCTGCATCGCTGAAAGATGGCGTGGGAACGGGGACAGGTGAGAATGTTTTTTTTTCAGTGGGCAGCATTGGGGGGCAATATCTACAGGTGGCATTGCTATCTACAGGGGGCATTGTGACTGGCACTATCTACAGGTGACATTGTAACTGGCACTATCTACAGGGGGCATTGTGACTGGCACTATCTACAAGGGGCTGTGTGACTAGCGCTATCTACAGGGGGCAGTGTGACCGGTGCTGTCTACAGGGGTCAGTGTGACTGGTGCTATCTACAGGGGGCATTGTAACTGGCACTATCTACAGGGGGGCATTTTGACTGGCATTATCTACAGGGGGCATTTTGACTGGCGCTATCTACAGGGGGCATTGTGACTGGTGCTATCTACAGGGGGCAGAGTGACTGGTGCTATCTATAGGGGGCATTGTGACTGGTGCTATCTACAGGGGGCAGTGTGACTGGCGTTATCTACAGGGGCCATTTTGACTAGCGCTATCTACAGAGGGCATTTTGACTGGAGCTATCTACAGGGGGCATTGTGAGTGGTGCTATCTACAGGGGGCAGTGTGACTGCTGCTATCTATAGGGTGCATTGTGACTGGTGCTATCTATAGGGGTCATTGTGACTGGTGCTATTTACAGGGGGCATTGTGACTGGTGCTATCTACATGGGGCATTGTGACTGCCACTATCTACAGGGGGCATTGTTAGTGTGTGTGGTGTTATACTTTACAGTGTTTGACACAATTTAATTCATGGGGACAGACTATGGTGCTTATATTCAGGGGCACAAGTATAGTACTATTATATGCAGGGGCACGTTGTGATACCGATACTATTATATTCCGAGGCACAGTGTATGGTACTATTATATTCAGGGGCACAGTGTGTGATACTATTATTATCGGGGGCATCCTTTGTGGCACCATGAGAATTTTATCTTCGTTTATAGGTGCGGAAATGTTGGAAAAGTAAGGAGCCAAAGACACCTGAGTCGCAAAATCTGCAGAAATGGGCGGTGGCTGGGAGAAGTCATCATAGAGGTCTGGACCGAAAGGAGAGGAAAAGAGAAAAAAGAGCCAAAAAAGGGGGCAGTGTGACTGGCGCTATCTAGAGGGGGCATTGTGACTGGCGAAGCGCTTGTTGTCTCTTTCCATATATGGACAGTGACATCAGGGGCAACTCTTGAAGCGGAAACCCTGTCAACAGCGTTGCCAACGCTGTGACCAGGGATTCCACTCCAGGAGAAACCTCCCTGCTCTGCTAAAGTGTTCTGTAGTATCTGCATCCTAAGGATGAAGGTACTATTGAATGTGGTGTCTCTACCACTGTAGCAGCCACAGCGGCTGCCAGCGACGCCGCCGGTCATGGGGGGGCCATCCTGGCGGATGGCACATGTGCCCTCATGCCCGGTGTCGCCACTAGCAGCCGCTGAGGCTGCTACAGCGGTACCAATGCTACTGAGAGAAGAAGGGCCTGAAGCGGAAAGGCAGATGCTGAGTCGCCGAGCCTGGGCGCTTCTGAAACACAAGCAGGAGAAGTGAGCCAGCGCAGGGCCACTTCCACCTCCTGCAGTGATGCAATGGCACAGATCCCACACCCCTAAGGCCGGCCCTGTGCACAGCAGATTTTTTTTCCCTAAAACCACAAACAATATAAAGCTCCTGACCTCTTTAGGGTCTCAAAGTATTCAGCTATTTCTCCTCTGTATTGCTCACACTGCTTTTACAGCAAATTCAAAACGGTGCCAGATCTGTGGCTGCCTAAAAATAAATCTGCAAAAATACGGTACAGTTTCTTCAGAGTTCGTGGGGGGGGGGGGAGTCCCACACTTTGTGAACAGCCCGCGGCCCATGGTACCCTTAATCCGCCCCTGCTTACGGTCTCTCAAGTCTCTCAGCAAGTGGAACAGGGATTGGACATATTGGATTTAACACATTTTATCCTATTGTTTTCCTTGAGAAAATAAGTTTTCCTTCAGAAGTATTTGGCAGCCACATATCTCCATCTCTTCATAGAAATGCATGCCCATTCAGCTGAACTTAATGGTCATGTTAATGGGTAAACTGGGGAATATAGCTAGCTTTAGAACTAATGATCAGGATTCTGCTATTTTGGTATAGCATTCATCCTTTTTATCCGATACACAAATTTTTCAAGAATTCACAATACTATGAAACAGTAATGCCTATAGACTTTATAAATATAAGGACCTGGGACACCATAAATGCATGGGACACATAAGGTTTATTAATAAACCTACCAACAATCAGGAGAAGATGTTTTTAAAGAGTAAAAACAGGAATATTTCCATACGAAGATCTATCTAATCTATCCATTAGGTCAAAATGTCAATTCTAGAACAAAGCAATGATGAAAATAATAATTTTCCATTGACCAGATTACAGTCGTGTGTTGCAAAGCACCTGCTGCATTGGTCTATAGTGTGTAATAGGACAAAAGAAGGAAACCGAAATGTCCTTTTACACGGAAATAAATTCTCGGTTAAAGGAGCGCATGTTGATCGGCGCTCGTTTGCTCCATTCAAACGAGCAATGGGTGCAAGTTAACCCTTTGCTGTCACAGCCATTTTATGCAGTTTCATTTTTTCCTCTCCTACTTCCAAAAGCCATAACTTTTGTCTTTTTCCGTCGATAAAGCCATATGAACATGTTTTTTTTTTTTGCGGGATGAGTTGTAGTTTTTCACGACACAATTTATTGTACCATATAATGTATTGGGAACCTGGAAAAAAATTATTTGTGGGGTGGATTATGAAAAAAGCGGTGATTCTTCAATGTTTTGAGGGGTTTTGCTTTTATGGCTTTAACCGTATGGTAAAAATGGCATGTTAACATTATTCTACCAGTCAATACGATTACGGCGATACCAAATTTATATTGTTTTTTATGTTTTACTACTTTTGCAAGGAAGAAACTAATTGTTAAAAATAAAATTTGTGTTTTGTCACCACATTCTGAGAGCCATAACTTTTGTATTTATTCGGCGATTGAGCGGTATGAGGGCTTATTCTTTGCGGGGCGAGCTGTCATTTCTATTGGTACTATTTTGGGCTATTTGAGACTTTTTATCACATTTTATTTCATTTTTTTGTGGGATATGAAGTGACTAAAAAACAGCTATTCTGGTGTTTTCATGTTTTATGTTTTACGGTGTTTACCGTGTGGGTTAAATAAATGGTATATTGTAATAATTCAAACTTTTACGGATATGGTCATACCAATTTTGCTTGTTTTTTTACATCATTTAAGAGGAAAAATTAGAAAAGGGTTTTTTTTTTTTAGTTTTTTTTTTACACCACTAAAAACTTTATGAAACTTTTTTAAACATTTTATTAGTCCTCCTAGGGGACTTGAACCTGCAATTGTTGGATTGCTGGTACAATACATTACAATACTAGTGTATTGCAGTATATTGTCATTTTTACAGGCTACTGTTCATCCCTGCCAGAGGCGGGGGGGGGGGCAATGAGCTGTAAGAGGGAGGCGCGCCCCTCTTTTTAACATCTTAGATGCTGCGATCGTGATTGATCACACCATCTCAGGGGTTAAATAACCAGGAACAGCGTGATCGCTGTTCCTGGACATTAGTCCCAGGTGTCAGCTGTAATACACAGCTGACAACCGTTTTGTACATAGCAGGCTCAGCGGATGAGTCCGTTCCAAACATCACCCCCACCACGACACAATAGTAGGTCGTGGTACGGATAAGGGTTAATACAGTCATTCGTCCCCATACATTTTACCTCTTGTCGGCAGGATATTCCCTTTTTATACAGAGAGATATACTGTTGACGAGTAACCATTTTTCTGACATCATAAAAGATGTGATTAGCCGATAATCGAGTGTTTGTTGGCTGATTGCTGCCCTGTTTACATAGGACAATGATCGGGATAGAGTGTTCATATGAACTGATCATTGGCCCGTGTAAAATCCCCTTTTGACCTTTCAACAACATCACCAAAAGTTTTATCTGTTCTAGTGAGTGCAAGAACATATGGTAAAATTATAGTTATGTAGTTCTATTTTGTAATATTGTAATGTATATAGCTCCAAGTGATTTTAAATTATGAAGTAAATTTTAAAATATTGCTTTTGGCTGCTATGGGACTTGTGGAACAAAGGGCCTTACTCAGGTATGCCCCAGGCCCCTCTTTTTCATGGAAGGTATGAACTTGAGAAGAACACCCATTTTTTACATATACCACCACATTAACAAAGAAGGGTAGAGAAGGCCCATGCTATCCTTGGGAATGGGAAGGATGCAGTGATACAAAGCCTAGGTGGTCCAATAGTCCACTGCAATGCTTTACTTTTGTTTAACTTCAGTGAAAGTTTGCCTGTTTGGGCTATAGCTACAGTTATTGTATTCACCTTCAGACCCACTATTGTTGCCAATAGTGACACAGTGAAGGCAGGCTGGGCCCAAAGACATTTGCCTCTGAGTTCTAACCCTTAATGTGAATCACCTCTTTCTTAAAACTTCTAATATGGCATAAAGACATATCAGAAGTTTTCATCAGTGGAGGTCAAGGCTCTGAGTCTCCCACTGTTTGCTCAGCCAAAGCTTATAAATTGCTGAATAGAGTGAATTGCAGCTTCGGCTACTGGCGGCTTCACCTAGCTGCTCTTGGGAGAGCTGGAGATAGGCGATATACTTGCATTATTGTCTATTATCATCTTCAGCTCTCCTGAGTAAAGCCGGAAAAAGCTGTCAGGAGCCGAAACCGTTTATGTGCTTTAACTAGCGCTTTAGTGGCCTTGTTCTAGCCGAATGGTGGATGTTTAAGAACTCAGACCCAACCTGAATTAACTGGAGGTATGCTTTAAAGTGAAGATCTGACAATTTAAATAATATATTGGGAAATACATCTCCAACTGACATGACTTTACAAATCCACTTGTCTTAAAACCATTAACCACACATATTGAGTCACTATTGTCCTGCACGACTGACTTAGGCTTCGCCCACATCTGCATTCGGTGTTTCCATTACATGACGGACACCATTGGCACCCGATAGAACCCATTAACTTTAGTGGGTTCCGTCGAGTTTCCACCATGGGGACCTCCATTTCACTGGAAAAAATTACATAGCATTTTTGACTGGATCTGTGTAGGAGCCTACTAATGGGACCTCTGACGCAGATCTGAAAGAAGCCTTACATCATCAGTGCACTGAACTTTAACAAACAAGAATATGATCTTGCAGTGAATCAATAGTAAAACATTGTGAAATTTCTAGAAGGTAATAATAACAATATAAATATCATATGTGCTGAAATGTGCCATTTTCTTTTTTTAGATATATAAATAATGAAATAAGCCAACCTCTGAATGTTCTTACTACATTTAAAATACATATCTATGGTCTGCAAATATAAAGCAGGATGGCTCCTGATGCATGTCTGTTTTATGACCGTCTGTAACCTGAGCTCCAAAGGCAAACTGTAGACCGTAGTTTGCTGGTAGGCTTCAAGGGCAAACACAGGGTCTCCAGGACTACTGCTAGTAAAGTAGAACAGTAGATATGTCGATTACCTAATAAATAATGACTTGAGTATCTCCAAACTGCAGCCACACTGTAAATAAGGCTTCGTTCACATCTGTGTCGGGACTCCGTTCATGGGTTCCGTCTGAGCTTTCCATCAAGGGAACCCATGAACGGAATCCAAACTGAAACAAACGGAAACCATAGCTTTCGCTTGCGTCACCATTGATTTCAATGGTGACAGATCCGGTGCAAATGGTTTCCGTTTGTCACCGTTGTGTAAAGGTTCCTACGGTTTTCGTTTATTTCAGTTTGGATTCCATTCATGTGTTCCCCTGACGGAAAGCTCTGACAGAACTCATGAACGGAGTCCCGACGCACATGGGTACGAAGCCATAGAGGTCCCCAACCCTTTCAACTTGTGAAAGTCTTTTAGTTATTACAGGTGGTGTTGGACCATGTGTCTTAAAGAAGAATCTCTACCGAAGATATGACCAACTGATTTGGCCCTTACCCTAGTGTCGATTGCCTGTGATACGGGTTTTGACCCTAATTCCAAAGTTTAGTAATGCTTTGACATCACTGGTGCAACTAGGGAACAATAGTCTCTGCAGATGCCAACAGCTAAAAATCCACCTGCAGGGAGCTCGAGAACCACATGTAGATATTTAATGTTGAACCCCATAGTAAATTAAAATTTCTTCACAATGAATTCATACTAGATGATTGATGGCGTAATGGTCGGTCATTTTTAGCGTAACTTGAATAATACATCCTAGAACTTACATAGCTCTTAATCATGATCAAATTCAGTTAATTTATAAATTAATATGGGTAATCACAGTCCAAGGAGAAATGAACATTTTGCAATAAATTAACAGTAAAATGAAAAAAATTCATCAAAAAGAATATTATACACAATAAAGTAAGAATAATATTTTCTATCAGGTTTTTACACTCGTTCTTATGCATTGGAGACAAAAATGATTGTATAATTATGCTCCCAGAGCTGAGATCAGCATGTATCTCTGTTTATTTGACTTAAGCAATGATTTCATCCAAATGCCTGACAGTGAAAAGCTGCTGAATTGAACATAGTTTTTTTTTTCGAGAAAGATTTTGACAATTATTTTTCTAAGAATAGTTTAAGTTATGCACTGCAAATATTAATGTCTGTTGTGATTAGGAACCTCTCGTCACGGTGTTTGAAAAACAAATCCAGCGTGACCAAATCTCCAGTTCTCTGCAAAAGGGTGCTGATAAACTGATTTTTCTGATGATAAATGTTATGTCTGACCCTGTTCTGAGCTGGTGACTAATAGCAGGAGGATCATGCAATGTTCTTACAGCCCTTTTAGGAATTCAAAAGGAAAAAAGCTCATTCTTTCATTTTCTGTTACATACTTTGTATAAATATTAGGTTTCTGTTATTATAAAATGGCACATATTAATTACCGTATTTATAATGTAATATATTTAACATAATATTTAATACGTCCTGGCACATTTGATAATGCCAGATGCTGTGAAGTATAAATTTGAAAATGCTTGATGGATTTAATTTACTTTTATATTTAAAGAGATAAGCAAAGAAAATGTTTATATTCATCCAAATATTTAATCTTTCATCTCCCCTAATTGCTTTAGGAAGAGCACAATTATTGGGCCCAGCAGTTTTAAGCAAGGACTTTAGTTAAAGGGGTTGTCCTCTTTGGACACCCCAATCGGGACACTTTTATAGATTTCTCTTTCTCTCAAGGACCTGTATTGTCTGTGCATTATTTACAGTGGCTCACGCAGGGGAAGTTTCCATTTGCCTGGAAACCCCCCTGAGACCAGGGCCAGAAGGCCTACATAATATTGTACTCCATTGCATCTGGTTCATTAGAAAGGGGATACAATTGACAGCACTGGTGAAGCAAGGGAACCATCGGCTCCCTTCCCCGCCATTCTGCCCCTTTCTTGTGATGCAGGTGGTGCAATGAATACATTTAATCGCACTGCCTGCTTTATTCCCCTGGAGCAAGCCCGATCAGAAGAGACCAGGCCTGCATTGCTGGAAGAAAGGATGGCACGGGAACGGGCACAGGTGAGTGTGGCACTATCTACAGGGACATTATCTACAGGGGGCACTGTAGCACTATCTACATGGGCAGTGTGGCATTATGGGTACAGTGTGTGGCGCTACCTACATAGGCAGTGTGTAGCACTATCTACATGGGCAGTGTGTGGAACTACCTACATGGGCAGTGTAAAGCACTATCTACAGTGGGCACTGTAGTGCTATCTACAGGGAGCACTGTGGCACTATCTACAGGGAGCACTGTGGCACTATCTTCAGGGTTACCGTGGCACTATCTACAGGGGGCACTAGCTACAGGGGGCACTGTGGCACTATCTTCAGTGGCACTGTGCACTTTCAACATATCTACAGGGGGTACTGTGGCAATATCTACAGGGGGAGGTGTGACACTATCTACGAGGGCACTGAGTGTGGCACTATTTACAGGGGCACTGATTTTTGGCGCTATCTACAGGGGCACTGAGTGTGGCACTATCTATGTTGGTTTTTACGCTAGGAGTAATGGTCAGCCCTTTATATTAAATCATGTAACATAAAGGGCTAGGCTGGTGTATACGTGCATACCATGTAAAAATCAGAGGGTAGCGGGGGCGTTGCGAAAATAACTTGAAAATGTTTAAAAAGTATGTATTTGGAAACCCCCCTTTAGAAAACCTGCATTTGTCTCTGATTTAGACAACATTGACAACAATTGTACTCAGAGTTTAGTTACTTTAATGATAACACCTGAATGATCTTTATCAGTTGTACACTGAGGCACCTACCTCACAACATAAAGTGAAATAATCTTTAATCTACAAAATCATCATTTTAATACCTATTGGTTTCTATGAGATTTGATATCACTATATGCACAATATACTCATGGTTTATTTAGGTCTACTTATATACACACTGCTGTGAAAAAATTATTTGACCCCTGACAGGTGTCCCCTATTATTGCACAATTGTCACACTACACAAATTTAGAGCTGTAACTGCATTTATTTAGGACACAATTATTCAAAACCCTTATACACTGGGGGCTACTGAGACCATAGATTGAAGTTCAAATCGGGGAGCAGCCTTTGTGTTGACGAAATAAGAGTTATCTTAAACAGCACCTGTACATAGAAGAGAGTGGGCCCCATAGCACAGATTAAACTGGGCCCCACATTATAGTGCTGGGTGTTTCCATCAATACTGAAGGGCCTGGTGTTTGTTTGTTTGTTTGTTTGTTTGTTTGTTTGTTTGTTTGTTTCCTCTTCTTTTCATGTTTGCTAACATTGTAGTTACTCTGGCCAGAAGAGACCTGCCAGGATTGGCCCCTCTCTCCAAGGGCCTCAAATCGGCCACAAGGGCTGCCTCTATGGTACATAAGCCCTTGAATGTACTCCACTGGTGGCTCCTGCAGGGTAAATGTGGGGAATTTGAAATTCTCCTCAGTCTTGAGTGGTATTATGGGATCAATTTAGATATGGACGTTATATCAGTGAACTGCTCTGCCGATCGGGAAATACACCAAACAATAAAAAACACATTTGGTCTTGGAGCGCTATAGAATTTCACAACTTTGATATAAGTCTCTTTGAGGTCCAGGATTATAACATAATCCTATATAATCTGCAATTATTATGCGGCCATTAATATACAACTATAGAAAAAACACAATTCCAGAGCTAACTCACAGCTCCCAATCATGCAAGTTTTAGGTTCAGTCCATGTGTGGTCTACATTGTTCCTTAAAGGGGTTTTCCCATCAGGGACATTTATGACATATCAACAGGATATACCTATCTCTAAAACGGGGCCCGTTAAACCCCGTTCTGGCTTTATGTGTTCCCGCTGACGCCTGTAATTTCCGACCATATAAGAAGAAAACAGCATAGCTCGATGAGCTACGCTGTTTCTGTATCTCACATAGTAGTGAATGGCAGTTATGGAAACATTGTAGCATGTGAGCTACGCTGTTTCCGCAACTGCCATTCACTTCTATGGGATTTACAGAAGCAGCGTAGCTCAGCGAGCTACGCTGCTTTCTTCTTGCATGGTCGGGAATCACAAGCGTCAGCGGGAACACAGAAATCTAGAATGGGGTTTAAGGGGCCACTCTTCATTACATCAGTACTTTTATGCTTCCCACGTTATAGTGTTATTTAGCTTTTGTCCAGGTCACATACAATCTAAAACATCATATGCATTTAATTTTCTTTTCAAATATATAGACACAGATAAAACTGATTTATTCCTATAAGCCAGTTTAACAGGCTCAACAGATAAATTAACTAACACATAAGTCAGATTTACATTTACTATACCTCAGCCAAGTACAGTTCATAATTGGACCAGTTCCTGAAAACTTCAGGTATTATAGTGATCTCCAAATACTTTATGAAACAGATCAACTCCTAGAATGTATTGTTAAATTTACCTAATAGGTATGTGAAAATACTTTTAACAGTAAGATTAACTGAATAAGTAAAAGCATTGGTTTTTCTAATTTTTTTCTACTGGGGCATTACCAGTCAAGACATGGTGATATTTGAATTTCACCATTGGTCATAATTCTTTTCAAAATTGAAAAAAATACCGCAATTTATCTTAAAATTTGTCTCCTGAACCTATTATAACATTAAAATAAGCACAAAAGGACTCAGTTAAGTTGCTAAACCAAAGATTGATGCAGCCAGCGCAAGGCCGTTGTAGCATATATTAGGTCTTATTCACACAAACGGTGCATTCGGCCATGCAACGGCAATTTTTTTCATGGCCATCACACGGCTGCATAAAAATCAATGTGCTTCTATGGGGCTAATCACACGGCCGTTGTTTTGCCTATTTTCACGGATCTCTCAATAGACTCCAGTCTATGAGGAATCTGTGGTTAAGGGTCCCTCACAAATGAAAATCTGCCTTTTTCACAGCCGATTTGACACACACGTTTGTGTGCATAAACTGACTCCCCAGCCACGCTTCACCAACAACTGGGGGAAATCTCAACAGTGAGGCCCGCCTCACCGTTTGAGAAAAACTGCTCTATAGTAATGTCAAGGAATAGTGACAGCCTTCAACTCGGTTTTAAATCTATAATTGTAAAATCTACATGGATTTGGATGTTCTCAAAATGCTCATGTAAGTCTTTATGAATACTTATCTCCTACTGAATTAAAAAATACTGGTCGATAAATGGGCCTTCTATAAAGTTTTTCTAATCCAAAAAGGTAGACTATGCCTTACTGAAAATGGGGCTCCTGCCCCAGGAAGATGCAAAAAACTTACACCTCCTGTTCATCTCTTCTGCTTACATAGGTACATAGTTGATCATGGTAAAAAACACACAGGTCCATCAAGTCTAACATAAATTCCTTTCCCACTCAAAATAAGACAATAAGAATAAATCCCAGCATCAACGTCACATTTCCAGAAATCTAGTACCCATAACTTGGGACAGTGGCGTAACTACCACCGTAGCAGCAGTAGCGGCTGCTACGGGGCCCGCGGCATGAGGGGGCCCGTGTCGCCCGCCGGTACGGGCCCCCACCATGGCCGGAGGCTCCACTAGCAGCCGCTATGGCTGCTACAGCGCGACGCCACTGATCACTACGGCAGAGCAGGGAGTTATCTACCCGCTCTGCCAGTAAACAAAAGACATGTATCCCCTATCCACAGGATAGGGGATACATGTGTGATCGCTGGCATTGATAGGGAGAACGGGGGACTAAAAGTCCCCTGAAGTTCTCCATCACAAACCTCGGACTTCCGGGGTCTATCGGCAGCACCGTAGAAATGAATGGAGCGCCGGTCGCGCTTCTGCGCATGCGTGACCAGCGCTCCTTTCATTTTTATTGAGCTGCGCAGAAGCCGGAAGTCAGAGGTTTGTCATGGAGAACTTCGGGGGACTTTCGGTCCCCCGTTCTCCCTATCGCTGCCAGCGATCACACATGTATCCCCTATCCTGTGGATAGGGGATACATGTCTTTTGTAGGACACCCTGTAGGTCGCATTTTTTTGGGGGGTTGGGGACGCTGAGTGAGAGTAATCCAATAATGGAGTAGCAACAGGGAAATCAAATTCCCCCTTCTTCTTCTCTGTGTCTGTTGTGCCTTAGAAAGATAAAGGCTGCTGTAAACACAGCCTCAGAGGGCATATTTCCAGTCGCTGTCATCCACAGGCTGTACTAAAGATCCACGTTCTACGAATACATAATAGAGCACCACTAGAAGTCGACTGGCTAGACATACACAGGGTCGACTGGCTAGACAGGGACATACACAGGTTTTTTCTCACGTTTTCATGCGGGAACATAAGAGAAATAATTGGGATACAATAAATTGCATTCTGAATTAGAGAAATGCTCCTCCAGAAACATTGCTTCTAGAGGAGTATACAGATGCTGTCAGTATACAGATGCTGTATGGCGTTCCCTACAGGGGGGGCTGTATGGCGTTCCCTACAGGGGGGGCTGTATGGCGTTTCCTACAGGGGGGCTGTATGGCGTTCCCTACAGGGGGGGCTGTATGGCGTTCCCTACAGGAGGGGGCTGTATGGCGTTCCCTACAGGGGGGACTGTATGGCGTTCCCTACAGGGGGGCTGTATGGCGTTCTCTACAGTGGGGACTGTATGGCGTTAGCGCCATACAGCCCCCCTGTAGATAACGTCATGCAGCCCCCTGTAGATAACATCATACAGTCCCCCCTGTAGATAGCGCCATACAGCCCCCCCCTGTAGATAGTGCCATACAGCCTCGTCTGTAGATAACGCCATACAGCCCCCTTTGTAGATATCTACAGATGGGGCTGTATAGCGTTATCTACAGGGGGGCTGTATGGCGTTATCTACAGGTGGGCTATATGGTGTATATACAGGGGGGCTGTATGGCGCTATCTACAGAGGGGGCTGTATGGCGCTATCTACAGAGGGGGCTGTATGGCGCTATCTACAGAGGGGGCTGTATGGCGCTATCTACAGAGGGGGCTGTATGGCGCTATCTACAGAGGGGGCTGTATGGTGCTATCTACAGAGGGGGCTGTATGGCGCTATCTACAGAGGGGGCTGTATGGCGCTATCTACAGAGGGGGCTGTATGGCGCTATCTACAGGGGGGCTGTATGGCGTTATCTACAGGGGGGGCTGTATGGCGCTATCTACAGGGAGGGGGCTGTATGGCGTTCTCTACAGGGGGGACTGTATGGCGTTATCTACAGGGGGGCTGTATGGCGCTATCTACAGGGAGGGGGCTGTATGGCGTTCTCTACAGAGGGGGCTGTATGGCGCTATCTACAGGGGGGGCTGTATGGCACTATCTACACGAGGGGGCTGTATGGCGCTATCTACAGGGGGGGCTGTATGGCGTTATCTAGAGGGGGCTGTATGGCGCTATCTACAGGGAGGGGGCTGTATGGCGCTATCTACAGGGGGGCTCTATGGCTTTATCTACAGGGGGGCTGTAAAAAAGGCACTATCTACAAGGGGGGGTTGTGTGACACCCACAGGAGGGGGGGCCCCAGTCAAAAGTTTGCTATGGGGCCCAGTCTTTCCTAGTTACGCCCCTGACTTGGGATATTATATCTTTCAAGATCTTTCAAGTATTTTATCTTTGAAGTTCAAAAGGGGCTTGGATGCCTTTAACCAGGCCATTTTTTAACTTGTTCAACCATCACAACATTCTGTGGCAGAGAGTTCCATAGTATCACTGCTGTTACAGTAAAGAATGCATGTCTATGATGATGGTAAAACCATTTTTCCTCTACACATAGCAGATGGTCTCTTGTAAAGGTTACAGGCCTTGGAATAAAATATCATTAGACAGATCTCTGAACTATGCATTCTTATATTTGTATAATATATGGTCCCTAAGCCATATTTTTTCCAAAGAGAATAACCCCGAATTTGAAATTTTTTCTTGGTACTACAATCCACATATTCCCTTAGTTACCTTTGTCGCCATTCTCTGCCCCTACCCCAATTCGGCTATTTCCTTCTTATACACAGGTGCCAAAAATTGTAAACAGTATTCTATTGTTTGGTCTTACTAGTGATATGTATACAGGCAAAACTATGTTCTTGTCATGTGCACCTATTTTGATGCATCCCATGATTTTATTTGATGTTATGATGTTATGAGGCTTATTATTGACATTACTGCCCGCACTCTCACACGACATTGAGATAATAGATTCTAGACCTCCATTAAGATTTTTGAGACCGGTAGGGACATCGACCTCGTATTAAAGAGAACCTTTCACCTGCCCATACTGGTGCAGCTGAGTGCAGCATATAATAGGCCGGGCTGATCAAACCCTGGGGCACTTTACATTTTTTTTCTATCCTTCTCTGTTATTTAGATATTGGTGCTGTTATATTTTGCGCCCGATATTTAAATAACCCCCTGAACTGTCAATGGGGCGTGTACTGGCAAGGGGGCATGTTACTATGGATGTGACACTGTCCAATCAGATACAGACAGTGTTACAGCAAGACCTGGAGTGCTGTCTCTTCAGCTGTCAAGATCACAGTCTTGTACTTGTCTGCCGAACTGGCAAGGGGGCATGTCACTGCTACGGACAGTGTAAGAGCTGGAGAGAGGAGAGCGTCTGTAGCAGAGACACGCCTCCTTGCCAGTTCAGCAGACAAGGGCAAGACTGATCTCTCACAAGAGATCAGTCTTCTCCTTGTCTGGCGAGAGCTGAAGAGTGAGAGCCTGCGCGCTCTCCTCTCTCCAGCTCTTGCATAGTCCGCAGCAGTGACACGCCCCCTTTCCATTACACGCCCCCTTGCCAGTGCAGCAGACAAGTACAAGACTGTGTGATCTCTCGTGAGGGATCAGTCTTGTCCTTGTCTGCCAACAGCTAAAGAGTGATAGTGTGTGCGCGCGCACACGGTCTCCTCTCTCCAGCTATTAGCACACACGCACTCCTCTCTCCATCTCTTAGCTGTAACATGGTCCGTAGCTGATTGGACAGTGTTACAGCCATAGTAACACGCTCCCTTGCCATTACACGCCCCATTGACAGCTCAGGGGGTTACTTAAATATCGGACGCCAAATATAATGGCACCGATATCTAAATAACGGAGGAGGGTAGAAAAAAAATGTAAAGTGCCCCAGGGTTTGTGCAGCCCTGCCCATTACATGCTACACTCAGCTGCACCTGTATGGGCAGGTGAAAGGTTCTCTTTAATGACAAACTCCAACTTTAATTTAGCAAGATGGGAATAATCCCAGTTGATGATGAACCCGTGGCATTTCAGGACATCTATAGTTAGTTTGAGGTGTTGAATAAGAATTTCTCTGGAGGGTGACTGGAGCAACCAAATGTAAGGTATGACAAATACTGTTTGAAGCCTGAGAAAAGTGACAAGAATGACAACCACATTTTTAAAATCCTAGGGGAGGAAGACAGGCCGAATTGGAGGCAAGTGAACTGATATTCGGCTATTGCTTTGTTCTCAGCCACTGTCACCCTGAGAAACCTTCTGTGAGAGCGAAGGATGGGATCATAGTGGTGGATTGGCATCCTTCAAGGCTATGGTGATGAGATAGTCATTCTGTGGAAGAATTATGACCACAAACCTGATTGTTTCCATTCCTAATCTCTTCTCTATCATGTATCTGTTTATAAAAGTGAGGTGTTGACCAGGCACAAGTTGACCCTTTTTTTGGAATTGCAAACACCCTTGGGTAGATGCCAGAAACTTGGCATGGTACTTTTTTCAGAGCATCTTACTTGTCAAAATCTTTTATTAACTGGAGGACACATGATTCTCTCAGTTGATGAAGAAAGTATTTAGAGGAATCTGATGAAGTTCCAGAGAATAGGAGGAGTCTGACGAAGTCTCGGACTGATGAGAAAAAAGCAGACCTGGCACCAACACTGGGTGCTGTATTTCTGGTGTCATAGATTAGAGTCTTTAGGACTTCTATTTGTAGGCAGAGGACGGAGGCACCTCCTCTAGGCTTGAAACTACACTGTTTGTGATACTATCTGATGTTTCCTCTATTTTTTTGAGATCTTCAGTATTGCCTCTGAAAGGATCTGAGCCTTTAGTGCTTGAGGAAATTCCATACATTTGTCTTTGCTGAGGTATTTCAGAATTTTATTTAGCTGAAGACCATACAGGCTTCCCAATTGAAAAGGAAGAGAGCAGAAGTGTTCTTGGATGGGGTGTCACCCGAAAACTCTTCGAGCCATAGGGCTCTTCTAGTGGTAGTGGACAGAGCTAGAACTTTGGAGATCAGTCTCAGTGAATCCAGAGAAAAGCTGCTAACTTCATAGCAGAAATATTTTTGAGAATCTCTTTCCTGGAGACACCATCCTGAAGATCTCACTCAGTGTCCTCGCTACAGGTATTGAGGCCAAAGAGGACCTGCAAATTCAGGAGGCTGCAAAGTGGGTTCATTTGAGATAGGTATCAGTCCTTCTTTCCATTGTGTCTTTAAATAGTGAGGAATCTTCAGATGGCAACCTAGACCACTTTAGGTGGTGATTCTTCTAAGCACTTGGAATCTAATTTGTACACCATCTTGAACCTAGAGCCTATATCTGGCTTCTTATGAGGTTTTGACCAGTCTATTTGCAGAAATTCATCCAGAAGGGGATGATTTCATAGAAAGGGGTGTGGTTTCTTGTGAAAAAAATATTAGAGAGCTTTATAGGGCAACTTTTACCCACTTCCGCAGTCTTTTTGACCGCCTTTATGAAGAAGGGTGCATTGTCTCTATGCAGCAGAAACATGTCATCTGGAAGACCTGTTTTAGATCAATCCAAGCCGTCTTATTCTGATCCAACTTCCCCCTCAGATAGAATCTGAAGATCAAAGTCAGATGATGTGGATGTGGGAGAAACGCAAGCCCCAAACTTGCATTATTTTGTGCGTTAATGGGAAAACTTTTGTGTAAAGCCTCTGCCAACTGCGATTTAAACCAACCAAAGAACTATTGAACTACAGCACAGAAACCAGAAACCTCAGCTAGAGGAGAGCAGATCTGGCAGATATCAGCTGTAGCATTCTCCGAACATTGAAGACATTGAAGAGTCTGCATTTATTCTTCCGCTTTCTTTTTCCTGACTCCTTCTGGTGGCTGGACATCTGTAAAATACAGAAAGTACTGTATCAGCATCCGCAAGGAGCAGCAGAAACCCAGAGGCAAAGAAAAAAAAACACAATTTAAAGCATAACATGGTAGAACTTTCCCTAAGACTTATACATTGGCCAAACAATTGTTCTACTACCTGGCTGAGAACCGAATTAACGCCCCCAGGCATACATATTTAACTTGGAGATGCAGGCATTGTGACAGGACACGATACTTCGAATGCGCACTAGGCTTAAAATAAAATTATACCTAGTGGTCATTCACAGACCCCGAGACCTGTAGTGGATGAATGGCAGTGGAGGAGATCTCTCTTTTGATGGAACAGACAATGCCACAGAGACTTCAGTACCAAGGCACCAGACTAGATGCACCGAGACACTAGAAGACTCCTGTTCAATCAGCACCCATAGACAAAAAACAAAGGAAGGGAGAGCGGTGCAGAGGGCGCCTGAGCGGAAAACACTCTCATGTGCCAGCTTCTATGTGGAGCATTGATGGGTAATTGACTGTTAATTAATTATTTACCCTAATTAACATGAATTTTTTCCTTCTGTTTTAGTAGAGAGAACAATTGTTAACCCTATTGTGTTCTGCCGAGGAACAACATAGAAACAATTTGCTCTTTTGTGGGGGAACAGGCCAGTGATCCGCCACAAATGAGCAAATGCTCGTTTGTCGGATGATCACATAGTTTATGCAGTCTATAACATCATCGCTGTCGGCAGAGCATCTCCTCGTGTGATGTGCTGCCGACAATAGTGCAAACTGAGAAGACTGAATGATTGTATTAACAATTGTTTATCCCCATACGATAAAGCATCGGCCCATGTAAAAGGGCATATTGAAGAGGATCTGTCACATAATGATTCACCATGCTGAAATCTCGGACATGCTCAGTACAAGCTGCAGTTTTCCTGGCTTTGCAGTGAGAGCCTGTCTTTCAGCAGAAGTTTTATTCTGAAATACAGATTCTAACTCCATCTACTACTGTCTTTTACTGCAGGACCATGGAGACTGCAGCTGTACTGAGCATGTGCGAGATTTCAGCATGGTGCAGGGGACGAGGGACCCTTTTGGGAGCTTGTCAGTGCTAGGTGGGAGGAGATTGGTATTACATCATACATATACTTGGTCTCATAAAATGCTAATTTTAATATCAGGCAGGAAAACTTTGAGAAAGGATTATACAGCCATTCTTACACAGATTTTCAAAGTAAGTACACCAGCTTCATCAGGCCTTAGAGATCTATTTAATAAGGTATGCCGTTTTTATTTGGAAATCAGCCTGATTTGTTAAAATTTGTGTTTTGTCACCATATTCTGAGAGTAATAACTTTTTTCCGTCAACTGAGCGGACTCTCAGAATATGGCGACTAAACACAAATTTTATTTTTAACAAAATGGAGGAATCGTTTTTTTCCCATTCTACCAACAAATTATTTTTTTCCACTTTCCCACTACATTATGTGGTACAATAAGCGGTGCCGAGAAGATCTCCAATTAGTCTTGAAAAAACATGTCCTGAGACGGTTATATGGACAGCAAAATAAAAAAGTTATGGCTTTTGGAAGGTGGGGAGGAAAAAACAAAAGTGAAAACCTGAAAAATGGCTGCGGCAGGAAGGGGTTAGTAGATTTGCCTTTTTTCATTCTCCACGACCATTACATCTCGGTTATTTGTGGGAGTGCCAACACATTCAGTTTTCAGTTTCCTATTATTTATGTAGTTAAAAATATTTTTGGGTTATTTTTAATTTGGTAATGATTCTGTTTACATTTTTGCTGTCTTTATTTTTCCTTTACGTATTATTTAATGCCTCGTCACCACCTTCTTGCTTTAGCAGTTTAACACTTTCTTTTTCTCACTTATTGCTCCACTTACAGTTTTATATAACTCCATTGGTTTTCTACTGTCTCTTAACTTGTTTATTCTAATAAAGAAGGTAACTTACACTGGACTTTTTTAAGGCTTCTTTCCCATCTGCATTAGGGCTCCATTCCGACGTTCCATCGGAGCTTTCCATCGGAATGGAACCCTGAGAGACACAAATGAAAACCATAGTTTTCCGTTTCCATCATTATTGATTTCAATGGTGACGGATCCGGTGCCAATGGTTTCCGTTTGTCTCCGTTGTGCAAATCAATGGTGATGGAAACGGAGACTTATGGTTTCCGTTTGTGTCTGTCAGGGCTCCGTTCCGACGGAAAGCTCAGATGGGACGGAGCTCTAACTCAGTTGTGAACGAAGCCTAAGATGCTTTTAAAAATGTACCATTTCGTTTGTGTACTTTTATTTTTGAGGAGATTTTGTGTCCCAGGTTATGCCTATGAGGGTTTATTTTATAGAAAAAAATTGGCCTTCCTAAAGTTAAGTGTTTTTTTAGCTCCTCTACGAAAAATCTGATTAAAGAATAAATGTAAACATATTATGTTGTGGTCACCAGGCTCGGACTGACTATTATTTTTTTTAAGTTAATAATGGCCTCCTTGACTGTACTGGATGCCCATATAGTATGTCCACTCCTGAAATGACTGTTACTGCACACTTTGGAGCTACAGTTTTCATTTAAAGGAACAATAAACATAAAATGCACACAAAATAAAAATACCCCTGCAATTCCTCCCTTAATCTTATCTTTTCCTTTGATAGTAGTTTATCACATATTGCAATTAATACTGAGAAATAAAAATTCATGAGAGATTCCAGGAGATCAGCCATTTCCCCCCTCCTTCTCCTAATTCTGTGTCTGGCTGTATGACAATTGACTGCAGCAGGAGCCTACCGCCCTCCCTCTGCCCTGCCTACAGTAGGACGCCTGCCCCATTTTCTGAGCATTTCACGAGCTGAAAATAAAACAGATCATCAGGAAATTAACTCCTGTGTTCACAGTTTGTTTCAGGAACATGCAGAAGATCCTGCAGACTGACAAACAGTGTGAGCAAGTTTACCTCCTGTTTACTTGTATCATTCATTTCTAGGTGCATCTAACATGTCTCTATATAGTATGTCATTATTTGTTTAAAGTCTCAGCTATAATCTCTAAGTATTTAGGGAGTTGCTTAAATAGCAATTCTTAACTATCATTTAATTAGGGTAAATGCTTAGATTGGGAATAGTAGCAGTACTATTTTTACTCTAACCAGCTAATATAGTGGGTTCCAGTACTATTTGGCTAAAGGGGCATTAGTGGGTGGCACCAATTCTAGTATCTAGATCAGCATAGTAATGGAGGTCCAGAGACCATGAACTGGGAGAAGTTCTGCTATTCTTCTTAATGTGTTTGTTTCCATGTACTTACTAAATACATGTGTGGGCTGCTGTCATTTGCCATGGCTGATTTTTATTACCAGTTTGGCCCTGGTTAAAATCAAATGTAAAGGCTCGTATGTGGCTCTTGGCAAAAGAGGACCAAGTCCTTTGTATTTAATGTCAAGAACCTGTGCAAGACTTGCCTCTCCAGAGGAACTGCATTGTTAGCATACAATTGGTAGGGAAATCGGCCTTAGGCCTCATTTACACGAACGTGATATACGTCCATGCGACTCGCGTGCTTTTCACGCGGGTCGCACGGACCTATACAAGTCTATGGGGGCATGCAGACAGTCCGTGAGTTTTGCTCAGCGTGAGTGCGCTGAAAAAAACTCACGACATGTTCTAAATTTCTGCATTTTTCGGGCATCACTCACCCATTGAAGTCAATGGGTGCGTGAAAACGACGCAGGTCGCACGGAAGCACTTCCGTGCGAACTGCGTGATTCGCGCAAGAGCTGTCAAACTCTGTATGTAAACAGAAAAGCACCACGTGCTTTTCTGTTTACTAACATCCAAACGGAGTGTCTTAGAGATGAGCAAACCGTCCGAACCGAACCGAACTTCACCGGGTTCGGCCGAACTCGTTTTGACGGAAACCGGCAAAAAATGTTCCGGTACGCGACGTCAGGAGACAGTCACTGTCCAGGGTGCTGAAAGAGTTAAACTGGTTCAGCACCATGGACAGTGACTTCCGATCCCAATATACATGAACGTGTAAAAAAAAAAAGAAGTTCTGACTTACCGATAACTCCCGGCTTCTTCCTCCAGTCTGACCTCCCGGGATGACAATTCAGTCCAAGTGACAGCTGCAGCCAATCACAGGCTGCAGCGGTCGCATGGACTGCCGCGTCATCCAGGGAGGTGGGGCCAGATGTCAAGAGAGGCGCGTCACCAAGGACGCGTCACCAAGGACGCGTCACCAAGGCAACGGCCGGGAAGTTCTCGGTAAGTACGAACCTCTTTTTTTTTTAACAGGTTGCTGTATATTGTGATTGGAATTCACTGTCGAGGGTGCTGAAAGAGTTACTGCCGATCAGTTAACTCTTTCAGCACCCTGGACAGTGACTGTCGTCGACTAGCCTCATCTCTATGATGGCGGCTGCGCGAAAATCACGCAGTCGCGCATCATACACTGATGACACACGGAGCTGTCAAGTGCCTTTTGCGCATGCAAAACGCTGCATTTTTTTGTGTGCGCAAAACGCACACGCTCGTGTAAATGAGGCCTAAGGGTCAGAGAAAGGTGGAGAAGAGGGAAACAAACACCAGGCCCTTCTGTCCTGGATGGAAAAACCTGGCATCACAATGGAGTCCTAGTTTGATTTTTGCTATGGAGCCCTCTATATGATGTACACCATTGGTTGAAATATCTACTGGGGGCAGGTTCAGAATTAACACATGTAGATGGAAATGCAATTATTGATTTGATGTGCATTTTTTATTTGTGAGTGTACATTATTAACATTGGCACAAAATGACTCTCAAAAAAAAATTGTTGCAAGTTTAGAGCACGTGGTTGCTTTGAAGTGATTGCTCTGATATCCGTAAATTGTTGCTTTTACAATTGAGCAATAGGTATCCCACTTCTATAGACTAGTAAACAACAAGCAAAACAAGCCAATATTGTCACATTCAAATCAATGTTCCATTTTCTGGATTATTTTTAAATATAATCCTAAAAAATGTACGAAAGATTGTTCATATTGTTGTATGTGTGTGTGTGTGTGTGTGTGTGTGTGTGTGTGTGTGTGTGTGTGCGTGTGTGTGCGTGTGTGTGTGTGTGTGTGTATGCAGAGGCATAGATCTAGAGGGCGCAGAAGTAGTAGTCCATGACACGGTGGGTTTGTGGACCCACTGGGCCGTACCGCCGTAGCGGGATAGCAGCTGGCCAACAGGATACCTAGTCAATGTCTATAGTTCAAATAAGGGTACCAGTGGTAATTTCAGACAGTAGCGATGGTAGGCTTGGATGGGACCTTAGCAGCAAGCAGACACCAGGCGCAGTGTACCACAGAAGGTGTAGTATACGGTACCACACGACTCCAACTCTCAATGGCACAGGAACAAGGTAGCACGGGATACAGGATATAGGTAGCAGGTACGGGAACACTGGGAACTGGAAAACACAAAGGGACAATTTGCAAAGACTAACACGGGTAAACACAATAACGCTCAGGCAATGAAGGAAGGGGCAGGGCCCTTCTTATAGTCTAGGGTGATCATGGGCTAATTTGACATCCAATCCTACGGGACACAGCAGAGTGAAGTGGAAGTGAGCGCTGGCGTTTCTTGAGGAGGAGATGCGGGCCAGCGCTCACTGGCCATTGGTGTCACAGTCCACATAGGAAGGCCCCAGTATTATAAATGCTAATGTAAGATTCTGTATGCAGCATGTGTGTGTGTGTGTGTGTGTGTGTGTGTGTGTGTGTGTGTGTGTGTGTGTGTGTGTCTGTGTGTGTGTGTTTGTGTGTGTGTTTGTATTTACGATTTACTGCCAGAGAGTGCATGAACATCAGCTCTAGGATATGTAAACCAGTGCCTTCTTGTCTATTATCTCTTGCAAGAAACATAATTGTGCTACTTAGGATAAGGCCACATGGAGCTGCACTTAGCCGGCCGCGATACGGCCAACACCTGCGTCGGCGCCATGCGTGGCTGTCCAATTGCCTGCTAATGGCTGCGGATTGTTGCAGGTAAAATGGCTCTTTAACTGCAAAATGGCTCTGCTATTAATGAATACACCCTTTATGGCCGCACAATTTTGCAGGTAAAGGGCCGTTTTATCCGTAACAACGCGCGGCCATTAACAGGCAAGTTGACGTCGGCACCAAACATGGTGCAGGCGCGGCTATTGGCTGCTTTGTGGTTGGGTCAGTGCCGCTCTGTGTGGCCTTACCCTTACTCTAATTTGCCTCTACTGGAGCATTTTCCTATTAACAGCATTCATAAATAGTCATCTTTATCTTTTTGCTTTAAGCACATGTAAATGGCAAATTAAACTATAACAAGCAAGCATCAGATATTTATCTTCTTATCTTATATTTAGGAAAAAATGCATCCTCATTGGGACCTTGGGTTTTGTAGACACGAGAAGGACACTAGTCTGGCTGTGAAGTTACTAAACAATAAAGTGAGATCACAGCAAGCAGTATAAGATGGGTAATTTGTCTATTATCAGGTTAAGACAACATACCAGACACAGGATTAAGGTTTATTAACCATATTCAAAGGCATAGTATGTTTGAATGGTAACAGAAAGTGTTTGTAGTGAAATATGACATGTACAACCCCCCTAATATGCACTTGTTTGTGGTTTAGTAATCAGATGTGTTTGGTCCCATTAACTCCCACAAACACATGCTCTTTGTCAATGTTTGCCTGTAAACTTGGGCAAACAGGCAAATTATTGCTCTTTGATGGCTCCCACAGAATATACAGACCAGCGGTAGCCTGTCTGGGTATGCAAAATGATAAAGGGAACTAGGCAATAAGTAAAAATGTCAACAGGACTGCTAAAGATTTCCAATGCCAGGGCAGTGAACTGTGTTTCTCAATGTTTTTTTGCCAAGTCCTCCCAAATCAAAGAACTGTAATCCAAGTACCTACAAGGCAAAGCTCACTCAAATTTTTTTAACACGATGACATATTACGCCTCTTTTATTCGCACTGTACAGATGCTATTGCCTTGGCACATATTTAAAGTGATTCGGTGGTATGGAGATTGGTGCCATCTTATTTTACATCACAGGCTATATCATTAAGGGCATGACCACACGTAGTGGAATTGCTCAGGAATTCCGCTGCGGACAGTCCGCAGCGGAAATCCGCAGCGTACACTTTTCTCCATTGCCTTCCACAGCTTTTTAGTTGTGTTCGTTTACACGTTGCGGACAATTCCGCTGCGTAGCATAGGCTGCGGCGCGGAATTTGGTGTCCGCAGCATACAATGGTTGTTGCGGACGTGTAGCGGACTTGTTGCGTACTCATTGCGGAATTTCTCCATTGACTTCAATGGAGATTCAAAATTCTGCAATAAAGTCCGCAGATGTTATGTAGATGTTATGTGTGCTGCGGAGCATATTGGTTTTACTACCATGACATTTCTTCATTCTGGCTGGACCTATGTATTTCTAGGTCTACAGCCAGACTGAGGAAGTCAATGGGGCTCCCGTAATTACGGGTGACTACGTGTGTGCACCCATAATTACGGGAGCGTTGCTAGGCGACGTCAGTAAATAGTCACTGTCCAGGGTGCTGAAAGAGTTAAGCGATCGGCAGTAACTGTTTCAGCACCCTGGACAGTGACTTCCGATCACAAGATACATCAACCTGTAAAAAAAATAGAAGTTTCTACTTACCGAGAACTCCCTGCTTCTTCCTCCAGTCCGGCCTCCCAGGATGACGTTTCAGTCCAAGTGACGGCTGCAGCCAATCACAGGCTGCAGTGGTCACATGGACTGCCGCGTCATCCAGGGAGGTCGGGCTGGATGGCGAAAGAGGGACGCGTCACCAAGGCAACGGCCGGGAAAGTATGAATTTCTGTTACTTTTACTAGGGAAAGGGCTGTCCCTTCTCTCTATCCTGCACTGATAGAGAAAAGGGAAGCCCTCTTCCCCTCAATACGCAACGGCTAGTCCGCATCAATTTAATGCCCATTTTAGGCAAAGCCGCCACAGAATCTGCAACGCGGACAGTGGCGGAAGAAATCCGCCACGTCTGGGCGAAAGGGAAGCAAAACAAAAATATGGGACTAATACTGTCAAATATCTCAGGTGCCATAGTTTCTGCATAACATAGTCAACAACTTTGCTCCCATAACAGAGCTTTATTAGGCCATGTTCAGACGTGGCGGAATTGCTGTGGAATTCCGCTGCGGACAGTCCACAGTGGAATTCTGCAGCAGCCGTTTTTTACATTTGTTTCTATACATTTTTAGAAAACTTAGTTCAGACGTTGCGGAAAATAACTGTGTGGAAATCAGGCTGCGGTGCAGCATTTTCCCTCCGCAGCATGCAAATTATGTTGCGCAGAAGCAGCGGAATTTCACTGCGGATTTCAGCTTTTGCAAAGCAAAAACTGAAATCTGTGGCAAGTCTGCTGTGATATCTGCAACATCTGAATTACCTGTCAAATATGCAAATGTTTCTGCAGATTCGTTGCGTAATTCCCCCGAATCTGCACCAACATTTGCAGCGGAAAAATTCTGCCACGTCTGAATGTGGCCTTACAATACCATTTTAGAGTCAGTTCACAAATACACAACGGAATTCGTTGCAGAAAATCCGCAGCAAATACGGTAGCAGCATAGTGGATGAGATAGAACAAATCTCATCCAGACGCTGGGTAAATACTGAGCGGAAAAACACTCAGAAATTGACCTGCGTTGCGGAATTTTATTCCGCAGCATGTCAATTGTATTTGCGCAAACACTGCTTATTTGTTGCGGGTTTTCCCCATTGAATTCGATGGGTAGGTAAATCCCACAACAAATAGCAGTTGTTGTGTTTTTTTTGCGGCTGGTTCGCAGCGATTCAGCAGCAAAAAACCTACCAAGAAGTCTGTGTTCCTCCCTCCAGTGCGGCCTCCTGGGATGACGTTTCATCCCATGTGAAAGGTCATCCCAGGAGGAAGGCCTGCTAGCAGCGGACATTCCGGGCGAAAAACTGCACCACAGTTTGGTGTGGTTTTTCGCCCAGAATTCCCTGCGGCGCACGGGGCGGATACAATGTGTGCTTTTACGCAGCGTATCCGCCCCATGTGAACTCAGCCTTACATTGCTACCCATTACAGAGCACTGCGCTGTTGGTTCCGTCAAAAACTATGGAACGCTGTCACAACGGTGACAAACGGAAACCTTTAGCAATGTTTCCGTCACCATTGATATCAATGGTGATGCAAACGGAAGCTTAGGTTTCTGTTTGCCTTTCCGTTGAGGGGTTAACCCGATGGAAACCTCAGACGGAACCCCTCAACGGAAAGGCAACGTTGATCTGAAAACAGCCTTAAGGAGGCAGTCAGAGAACTGCGACCTGCAGCTACGTCCATAGCGCCTTGAGGTGATTCCTAGTGACACGGAGTCTTGACACTGCTGGCACTCATCCTAAACTGGCAAAAAGGTATCCATTACGTCCTGCCAGGTTCATGACAGTTGTATACTTCCTAGGGTAAATGTACCAGAGCTTGAAAAACTATGACCTAGATACATTGGGGCAGATTTACTATTGGTGTTGTGGCAGAATTCTGGCCTAAGTTACACCTTTTTTTTGTCCCAAATAATTTTAGACACATTTTCAATGTAGGAGTATCATTACACATGGGCCTCAATATTATAATGACAATAAGCCACGGCTGTCTGGATTCCACAGAGTCCTAAAATTTATTAAAGATCTGCACCATTTTGTGACTTTAAATATTGGTGTACATGTAGGCCAACCATGTGAGGTGGCATTACAAAATGTGTCTAACCTGCCCAGCAAACGATGCCGAACATGTATGCCCGGTGAGCCATTTTTAGTAATTTAGCTCAATTTGATCCAGTTTTACATTCATGCATACAACACAATGAATAAATCTCCCCTCTTGTATCAAACCCAGAAATATGAATTTACTAGCAACCCAAAAAAATATATATATTTTGCTCCGTATGTCTAAGGTGAAGGTATAATTTATGAGCACAAAATAAAACCAGAAATACATTTTACCTCTAAAACTTGACAACCAGCCATAAAGAACAGTTGTTTTTCATTTGTCATAAAAACAGCTATCAACATTGTATAACAATACAAACAGGAAATGCCAAAAATTAGACAAAAATAAAAAAGAGAAAAAAAAGAAAAAGAAACAGGGTTTATTTGGTATTTTTTGTAGATGAGTTTGTGGTTGGGCAGGAAAACAAAAATTCTGAGGTATCATCCTGGTACAGAATTGAATTAACCCCAATGTGTTTTTGTTTTCACTAACTGTATTAAACCACTGGGCAATTTGTTCACATTTTTCCGTTTGGATCAGGAAGAAAGTTTTGTTTATAAAAAATGTATACCACTATACTTTTTTTGTTCATTTATTAGGATTATTTATACTCTTTTCAACTACAGTTGCCATCTAGTTTGAGTCTTAACAGCTGTTTTCTTAATGCATGTGAATTCTTCCTATTTTAACCAAATTTATAGTTTATCACAAGAACACAAGAATTACTCGACTTAATAGGAACAACCAAGGAACAACCAAGATATGATTAATCTCCTGACAATGCGTAGAACATACACATATAAAGAATTTACCGGTGTGACACAGATAAAAAAACATGCAGAAAGTTATTTTAACCACTGCAATTCTATTGCAACCTTTGGGCTATTGACCAGCTACAGCAGCACCTTCTGTGTAAAAAAAAGTACATGCCCACATGACTAATAATAATATTTTTATGAAGCAAAATATGATAAAATCTTAGGCCCGCCATTAGGTCAGAACATATGGTATCGCTATCAGGGGACCAGACAAATAAGTGGCATAAACATACTTATGGGCTGTAACCCTCCCACTAATCACTAGTCGTGCATTGGAACTACGAAAGTTCACTTATAAAATAAAAGGGCTTATAAAGGAATTTAAGAGACAATGATGTACAAACCTGGATGCCTACATGGAACCCTTCATTTAAGTGCACAGGTCCCTATTAATGTTCTATTCCTCCTTCCCCTACTAAATATATAGTATAGGCCTTAGAGGCTGTGTAGAGACCATAAAATTCCCTTGTTTTCAAAATCAGTGGGTCAATGTGCTTGGCAAGAGGAAAAGGTCTTTCTCAGATGCCCATCAAATATATGCAATAAAAAGAAAGCCCTCCATAGTTTATTAAATTCAGTGGTATAAATGGCTAATATATAAAAATGATGCTCACCAACAGGCACAACACTGAGAAGCGTGTATAGATGGTAGTAACACTCAGTAAGTGGGTAGCTGCTCCAACCTGCAGGCCCCTAGACAAGAGACTAAACAAACCATGAATATTTAGGCAAAAAAAAGTGGAATTTATCAGGGGCTGTCCCCATCACATAGGTGTATACAATGGGTATTTATTCAACGTCTAGAGACGTGTTTAAAAGTCAATCCGGCCTCTTCATCAGGTTGCTGTATTTTTACCTAAATGTTGATCATCAAATATATGCAATAGGGTATAAGATAGACATGATAAGGAGTTCAGGGGCCCTGACCATTCGCCATTATGTGGCCCAGGTATTTCTCATGGTCGTCCTGAATAATGTTTTCAATGGCAGTGGATATCACGTGGTGCGGCCAGACACCTGAAAGGCTTAGGCCCCATGCACACGACCGTGTTTTTGCGGCCGCAATTCCCCCGAAAATCCACAGGAGAATTGCGGCCCCATTCTTTTCTATAGGGCCATGCACACGACCGTAGTTTTTGCGGTCCTTGCACGGCCTGGGAGCCCGGACCGCAGAAAGAACGGGCATGTCCTATTATGGCCCGGTTCTGCGGTCCGGGCTCATTGAAAACAATGGCGGCGGCCATGTGCATGTCCCGCGATTTGCGGGCGGCCTGCAACTGACAGCCCGCTGACAGTCCGCAGCCGGCCGACCCGAAAATCACGGCCGTGCACACGGTTACAGTCGTGTGCATGAGGCCTTAAACCTCAAGCAGTGTATAAAGAATCCATATGACATAGATCCCCAATACAGCAGCAGTGAATTTTAATGGTGGAATGTACACGTTTTTTTAATTCAGTCATGTGCATAACGCCTTAAAGGGGTTTTCCAGACCCTAAAAATTGATGGCCTATCCTTAGGATAGGCCATCAGGATAGGCCATAAATAGCTGATCGGTTGGGATCCAACTGATCAGCTGTTTAGAAGGGGGTGCAGTGCTCGTACGAGCGCTGCTTCCCCTTCATTTCTACTTGCTCACTGTGAATCATTGACAAGGATGTAGCTGTGATTCACAGACATTGGAGCCTTCTTCACCCATTGAAGTGAATTGGAGAAAAGGCTGCAAAACCTGTGAATCACCGCTACATGTGTGTCGACGATTCACAGTGAGAAAGTAGTAATGAAATGGAAGCAGCACTCGTACGAGCACTGCACTCCCTTCCAAACAGCTGATCGGCAGGCAGGGGCATTGCTAGGGTCTTAAAAGATCAGGGGCAAAGCGCCAAGGCATATATTTACACCCCCCCCCCATATCGGAGATAGCTACACCGCTGGATAGAATTGGATACATAGTCTCAGCAGAGTGTATCATACATGATAGGCTTAGATACATGGCCCTGCAGAAAGTATCACACATGATAGACTTAGATACAGGGTCCCAGCAGTAAGTATCCTTGTACTCACATATGTCCACCCCCCAAAAAACGACGATGTATATGCTTAACGCAGAGTCCAAGCACAGTGTGAACACAGCCTAATGCAAACGTAGGTACAACTATGGACCAGGGAAGCTACAAACTCAGTATTACCATGATTTTAAATGTATCTAAACTAATAAATGTGGATGTAAATGACTCCGTTGTTTAGTATAGTGTATCCTCTGTTATTGCTTGGTGTTTATTTTATATAGTGGATCAGTTTTCTGTTTTTGTTTCACTGTAATGAATAAACCTCATCGAGAACTGTCAGAAGCAAACACTGAGCACGTTAAGGATACAGATCCTCAACATGAAAGACTATTTATCTTTTGATTTTATGTTGATGGTCTGTTGGAAACTGATGTCATTCCCAAAATCTCTTTTTCAGTTTTCAATATTAACATTTATGAAACTTTATACCAAATACAAAAGATGAAACGCACCAGCCTTTCTGTTCCTGAAATATCTTCTCAGAAATAAAGCAGATACAGTCGTCACAGATTTTTGTGGCACACAAATGTGAGTGAGTCATCCAGTCTCACTTATCTTTGTGTCACATAGAAAAGCTCTATTTAGTGACGTTTTTATTTAACTCTATAGAGCAGGGGTCTCAAACTCGGCCGGGTAAGTGGGCCACATATAGAAAACATCTGTCTAGAGGGGGCACTGTGTATGTGGTGCTATTATAATCAGGGACACAGTGTATGGTACTATTATATTCAGGAGCGCAGTGTATAGTATTATTATATTCAGGAGCACAGTGTATAGTACTATTATATTCAGGAGCACAGTGTATAGTACTATTATATTCAGGGATGCAGTCAATGGTACTATTATCTTCAGGGGTGCAGTGTATGGTACTATTATACTCAGGGGTGCAGTGTATGGTACTATTATATTCAGGATCACAGTGTATAGTACTATTATATTCAGGAGCACAGTGTATAGTACTATTATATTCAGGGGCCCAGTGTATGGTACTTGTCACGGCTGTGGTTGTGGACCACCGCAGTTCCTTATCTTTCAACGGCCATGACCACAGACCGTTGGCATCCTGCCAGCATCTCCCTCCTAGGAGACGCCGATACTCGCTGCCGTCCGGCCCTGCTCTCGATGTTAAGGCTACGCACCCTCGGTCCCGGCCTTAAAGGGCCAGAGCGCGCACATGTTAAAGTTCCCTAATCTATCCCTGATCATCCTGGACTATAAAAAGTGCTCCGCCCTTCCACTCCTTGCCTGAGCATTGCTGTTGTCTACCCATGTTTGTCAGGTCAGTGTTCCCGTGCCCTGCTATCTGTATCCTGTGTCCTGTGCTGTGTTTCTTCCTGAGCCTTTCTAGTGTTGGAATCGCGTTGTGTCATCTGCTGCACCTGCTGTTATACACCACGTCTGGTGTCACCTGCCACGCCTGCTGTCACACACCACGTCTGGTGTCATCTGCCACACCTGGTAACTTCCGCCACGTCTGGCGCTACCTGTCAAGTCACATCATTGTCAAAGCCTCTGCTGCTGTCTGGGCTATCTCAGGTACCCTTGTGCTATGAACCTTGTATAGTCTTTGTATAGACTGTGACTTGGCCAGCTGCCACTCCGCTACGGCGGAGCGGCCTAGTGGGTCCACATACCCCTAGATCATGACGATATGCTCGGACCATGGAACCCACTGGCCAACCTAAGACTGCGGTGCAAGTGATGCAAATGTATATACACGTGACCTGCGTGCAAACCAGGATCAACACCTTGTGGCAGTAAACTCTATCATCGCCGGAGTGGATCAGCCTCCTGCTCCTCTTCTGGATACTGCTGCCGTTCCACTGCCCGTTACTACTCCTGTCTGTTCAGGATCCACAGTTTCGCTACCTCTACCACCTTGCTATAACGAAGATCCTAGAGCCTGTAGAGGTTTCATCAACCAATGTACCATCCATTTTAGACAGCATGCTCACCTCTTCCGCTCTGGTGAGGCCAAGGTAGCACTCAACTCTTCCCCTCTGATGAGACCAAGGTAGCGTTCATCATTTCCCTTCTCGCTGGCAAGGCCCTGGCATGGACAAACCACATCTTGGAACGAGAGGGCCCTGAATTCTCGGAGCTGGCATTATTCCTAGAGACTTTCATACTGTGTTCGAGGAGCCAGGTCGAACATCCTCTGCAGCGGCCACTCTGCTACAGTAACTCTCAAGCAAGGAGGGTCCACGGTAGGAGAGTATGCTATCTCCTTCCGTACACTGGCAGCACAGTTGGCATGGAACAATGAGGCATTAGTGGTGACATTTTGGCAGGGACTGTCCTCGCACATCAAAGACGAGCTAGCAGCCTGCTAGGATGCTCTTATCCTGTTGGCTACCCAGGTCGACATGAGGATCCAGGAACGAGCTCAGGAGGTTCGGCGGAAGAGACGTTTCCACAGACTAGCTCCCTCGTTCCAGAGGCCACTACTGCCTCCTCCTGTTGCTCTACCTGAAGAACCTATGCAGGTAGATAGAATCAAATTGTCCAAGCAGGAGAGACGTCGCAGACTCTCTCCCGGTCTGTGTCTGTATTGCAGCCTTAAAGGCCATTTTATGCACCAATGTCCACAAAAGCCGGGAAACTCCAGCTCCTTGTCTCTCAAACCAACCCTAGGTGGGACGACGCCAAACGTCAAAGCCTCTCCCAAGTTATCTATTCATGTGACCATCATCTCTGGAAATATATCATACTCCTCCTCTGCCTATCTGGATTCCGGAGCAGCTGCAAATTTTATCCAGCAAGATTTAGTTGATCGCCTAAATCTACCCCACAGTTCTTCTGGAGAGATCCCTGGCTGTTGCCTCTGTGAATGTACTACCATTGCCCGATCCTATTGTATCCGTCACTAAACCACTGACACTACAAATAGGAGTTCTTCACTGGGAACAGATCACCTTCCTTGTTCTACCTAAAGCTATCTACCCTCTTATGCTGGGCCTGCTTTGGCTTCATCCAGGGCCGCACCGTCCATGAGGCGAGATGAGCATCTCACCTCAGGCGGCCTGCTGCATGTCTGAAGGGGCAGGTAATAATAGTAATAATAATCTTTATTTATATAGCGCCTACATATTACGCAGCACTTTACAATTTAAAGGGAACATGAAAAAGACAATATAAGACATTACATAGTGACAAAGCTAATTTACAATTCAAACAGGAGGAGTGGGGACCCTGCTCGCAAGAGCTTACAATCTATGAGGAAATAAGGGAGACACAAAGTGTAACAGTCTTTGTTCTGTACAATAGTCCAGCCATTTTTTATACACATGGGGTGGTACACATAAAACTGCATAAGCCAGTCACCCGCCAGTATCCGTGTATGACGAACATGAAGTGAAGGAGTGTGAGGGAATCTTATTCTGATGACTAATCTAAAAGGGGACCATGGAAAGGAGTCAGATTAAGGAATGTTATAGGCCTGTCTAAAAAGATGTGTTTTCAGGGCACGTTTAAAACTGTGGATATTGGGAATTAATCTGATTGGGGTAGCACATTCCAGAGGACGGGTGCAGCACAAGAAAAATCTTGGAAACGGGAGTGGGAGGTTCGGATTATGGAGGATTTTAATCTAAGGTCGTTGGCAGAACGTAGAGCCCGAGTAGGGTGGTAGACAGAGATAAGGAAAGAGATGTAAGGAGGTGCATCACTGTGGAGAGCTTTGTGGGTAAGAGTAATAAGTTTGAATTTTACTCTGAAGGGGATGGGCAACCAGTGCAGTGACTGGCACAGGGTAGAGGCGTTGGTGTAGCGGTTGGTCATAAAGATGAGCCTAGCTGCTGCATTGAGGATAGATTGGAGAGGGGAGAGTTTAGTGAGGGGAAGACCGACTAGTAATGAGTTACATTAGTCAAGACGAGAGTGAATCAGAGCAACAATGAGAGTTTTGGCTGTTTCCTCTGTAAGAAAAGGGCGGATTCTGGAGATGTTTTTGAGGTGAAAATGACAGGAGCGTGAAAGTGATAGAATGTGAGGAGTAAAGGAAAGATCTGAGTCAATAATAACCCCGAGACAGCGGGCGTGCTGCTTAGGAGTTATGATAGTGCCACACACTGGGATGGAGACATCCGGTTTAGGGAGGTTAGTAGATGGTGGGAACACAAGGAGCTCAGTTTTAGAAAGATTCAGTTTCAGATAGAGAGAGGACATGATGTTAGAGACAGCGGACAGACAATCAATGGTGTTTTGTATTAGACCGGCGGTGATGTCATGGGAAGAGGCATATAATTGGGTGTCATCAGCGTAGAGATGGTACTGGAAGCCAAATCTGCTGATGGTCTATCCAATAGGGGCTGTGCAGAGAGAAAAGAGGAGTGGACCTAGGATAGCAAGTGGATAAGGAGAAGAAGTACAACCAGCAAATGACACACTGAACGAGCGGTCAGAGAAATAGGAGGAAAACCAAGAGAGAGCAGCGTCTTTGAGGGCAATAGAGTGGAGCATGTTAAGTAGGAGTTGGTGGTCTACAGTATCAAAGGCTGCAAAGAGATCCAGAAGAATCAGGAGAGAGTATTTACTGTCCGATTAAGTTGCCAAAAGATGATTTGAGATTTAGTAAGGGCAGTCTCTGTGGAGTGTAGAGTGCGGAAACCAGATTGTAAGGGGTCTAGAATGGAGTTAGCAGAAAGATAGCGGATAAGGCGAGAGTAGGCCAAGCGTTCCAGGAGTTTGGAGATGAAGGGGAGATTAGAAACTGGTCGGTAGTTAGCAGCGCCTGGATGGGTCAAGAGTTGTTTTTTTCAGTAATGGGTTTATAATGGCATGTTTAAAAGAGGAGAGAATGATACCAGAGGAAAGACAGAGGTTAAATATTTTAGTCAGGTGACTAGTGACAGCCAGGGAGACGGACTGGAGGAGGTGTGAGGGTATAGGATCACTAGGGCAGGTAGTAGGACGAGAAGAAGTGAGGAGCCTGGAGACTTCTTCTGTTATTGGGTCAAATGCTGAAAGTGAAGAAGAGGGAGTGCGGGAGGGAAGGGGATCGCTGATACTAGGGGACTGGGAGATAATATCATGCCGGATGTTGTCATTTTTAAGTACAATTACATGCACACAATGCTAGCGGCACGATTAAGTTTTTGCGGCGCTACTGTTATTAAAAGGCGCTGAATGCCGGGGCAAGTCATTCTGCCCTGGCAATTAGCGCATTTCATTGGCACAAGCGGCGCGATGACGCCAACGTGGCGCTTGCATCATTCAGCCCGAGCAGACCTGCTCAGAAGAGAGCAGGCCTGCATTGACACAGGACGGCGCGGGAACGGGATCAAGGTGAGTATGTAAAGTTGTGTTTTTCTCTAAGAAGGGGAGGGGAGGGCAAAATATAGGGAACTATCTACAGTGGGGAATATATATAGGGAACGACATACAGGGGGCTATGTGAGGCACTATATACAGGGGGCTATATGTGGGGCATTATATACAGGGGGCTATATGTGAGGCACTATACACAGGGGGCTATATGTGAGGCACTATGTACAGGGGGGCGTTATGTGGGGCACTATTTTCAGGGGGGCCATACGTGGGGCACTATGTACAGGGTGCTATATGTAGGGCACTAACTACAGGGGGGGCTATATGTGGGGCACTATATACAGGGTGGCTATATGTAGGGCACTAGCTACAGGGAGAGCTATATGTGGGGCACTATCTATAGGGGGATCTGTGTATAAGTGCAGGGGGATCTATGTAGGGCACTGTCTATGGAGTGCACTGTCTACAGGGGGATCTATGTATGGTGCTATTATAATTAGATGTGCAGTGTATGGCACTATTATATTTATATTTAGGGCACAGTGCGTGGCATCATGAGAATTTTATCTTCGTTTATAGGTGCAGAAATGTTTGAAAAGTGAGAAGCTGAAGAAATCTGAGCGGCGAACTGCAGAAATGGGTCGCGGCCCGGTAGAAGTAATCATAGAGGTCTGGACCGGATGGAGACGTCACCTGTGGGTCACTTTATGTAAATGTTTATTCTGCGTCCAATCAGTACTGTAGTCACTGTATGATCTGCAGTGAGATAATGGGTGGTTTGATCATTTATTTTTTTTGCAAGGCTGCTAGTGATGTAGAACAGCCATGGGAATGTCAATCAAGATCTGGGGGCAGCATTTCAATTTTCACCTCAGGCAGCAGTAAAGCTAGAATCAGCCCTGATACAGTGATTTACCTTTCCTGAACAGCCCTGACCCCCACTTACCCCCCAGTCAGAGCGCTACCTACGCTTCCTGATGCTTGAGTCCCCGGCTGCTTTTATGTCTCGCCTCAAAGTTTTGTCACTGGAGCTTCCCTGGTGTAGCCCCAATGATTTTACTGTCAAAATGTATAGACAGTTATATCACTAGGGCTACCCCATGGAAGCTCCAGTAACTGTCCATATATTGACCGTTATGTCAGCCGGGCTGAGAATAAAAAGCAGCCATGGACGAGGACAAAAATCTGCTGGGGAAGAGCGGGCAGCATGGACAAGTTACTGTACTGGAGCTTTCCGACATATATGTTTAACATATACCTGTGACAGATACCATAGCGTGGCATCCGTCACCCAAATGTTCCCATGTAAAAAGTTTGGTCTGAGTTTATTTGCGGCATCTACAAGGATAGAATAGCAAACTCAACTACACTAGTCCATCCTTCAAAAAAAGGTATACTGATTTATAACAGCGCGGCGGAGACCAAAAGCACACTCTTTTGGGTTCCATCGGGCTATTGGAGCTTTATGGACACATTTATCGTGTACGTTGTGAGCTTTCACAGCGTACACGATAAACGTAGGGGAGAATCGTCATCTGAAGGGGGCCTAAATGCACCCTTCTTGGATAACTTCAGCGCCTGAATATAGGAATATGTATAGAAAGAGGATATGTTTTGCAACTTGAAGTGTAAATACTCTTTCCTCACAATGTTCTAATATTCCAAAGCTATGATAACCCTGTAAATAATACTAAATGTAATAAAGAGTAGTTTCACAAATACTAGTAGTTTCACAAATACTAGTAGTTTCACAAATACGGTCTCGGCCTCTGGCGGGTAAGTGATGCCGGTGGTCCGCGGCCATTACAGTCCCCTTATGCCCCCTCTTCTTAGGTCCAGAGGGTGAGAGGAATCTCCTAATGAGAGCTGAAGCATCCACATTCTCTTCAGGCTCCCATAACCTCTCCTAAGCAGTGCCGCACCTGCCATGAAGCGAGGTGAGCCGACAGCCTCAGGCGGCGCCACCTACCCAAAAACGGGGGGTGGCATTTTCACCCAGGGACGGACTGGACTGGGGGGGGAGGGGCAAGACATAGCAGACGTGCCGCATGATGGGCACGTGTGTAACACTCCTCCTCCTCGCTGTACGCAGCACGCACCGCCAGAGAGGAGCAGGTCTGCAGGAGGAGCGGTCGAGTGACGAGAAGTGACGAGACGCACGAGGTAAGTTCCTGCCTTAACTCGGTCGGCCGAAGCTGCTGGGACCAGGACCCGGGAGTATACTGCAAGGGGGGGTCTGGGCATTTTACCGACAGCAAAGGGCTCTATGTGGCTGGAATAATCCACCCCATAGAGCCCTCACATCACTATAATGGAAGGATAGTGGCATCTGACTTACTGCAGAGGGCTCTATAGGGGGGATTCTGCCCCCCCTTTAGAGCAGTCAGTCAGATGCTTAGACCACCCTAAACTTGCAGTATAGTAACTAATCAGGGCTCTATGGGGGGGATAATTCCCCCCTATAGAGCCCTCTGCTGTCAGTAAAACGCCCAGACCCCCCCTTGCAGCATACTCCCAGCCCCCCAGCATTGGCCGACCGCTTTTAAATTAGTAGGGGCAGGAAGCTGAGCGCAGTATAAGGGTCTGTTCACATCAGCATTGGCTTTCCGTTTCGGGGTTCCGTCTGAGGTTTACGTCGGGTGAAACCCGCAACGGAAAGTCAAACTGAAACCACAGCTTCCGTTTCCGTCACCATTAGCGCAGTCGACTGCGCTATTGATTCTGTCGGAAAAACTGAAACCTGTTCGAATGGTGACGAACGGAAACCATTAGCAATGTTTCCATCACCATTGATATAAATGGTGACGGAAATGGAAGCTGTGGTTTCAGTTTGACGTTCCGTTGCGGGGTTCACCCGACGGAACCCTGGAACGGAAAGCCAAAACTGATGTAAACAGGCCCTAATACTTCCCCATAAACCTGCCCCCGCTAATTCAAATATATATATATATAGGGTATATGTATATATATAATGTATATATTGCTGAATCCTGTATCCGTCAGGTCAGCGGGACTGACTGATTCAGTGTCAGCAGGTCCTGCAGGATCGAGCTGTTACCGATCACCTCTAAGTTCATAACTTAGATGTGATCGATAATAGGCGACCTAATAGATTCAGGTCTCAGCGCTATATACAGCTGCTCTGTATACAGGATACAAAGCAGCTGTATCTCAAAATGTAACAATAATTTTCAATAAAAGGTAATTAAAACTTGCACCAGTCGCATTGATAGATATCTTTATATATATATATATATATATATATATATATATATATATATATATATATATATATATATATATATATATACAGTGATGGAAATAAGGATTTGATCCCTTGCTGATTTTGTAAGTTTGCCCACTGTCAAAGACATGAACAGTCTAGAATTTTTAGGCTAGGTTAATTTTACCAGTGAGAGATAGATATAAAAAAAAAAACAGATAATCACATAGTCAAAATTATATATATTTATTTGCATTGTGCACAGAGAAATAAGTATTTGATCCCCTACCAACCATTAAGAGTTCAGCCTCCTCCAGACCAGTTACACGCTCCAAATCAACTTGGTGCCTGCATGAAAGACAGCTGTCTTAAATGGTCACCTGTATAAAAGACTCCTGTCCACAGACTCAATTATTCAGTCTGACTCTAACCTCTACAACATGGGCACGACCAAAGAGCTTTCTAAGGATGTCAGGGACAAGATCATAGACCTGCACAAGGCTGGAATGGGCTACAAAACCATAAGTAAGACACTGGGTGAGAAGGAGACAACTGTTGGTGCAATAGTAAGAAAATGGAAGACATACAAAATGACTGTCAATCGACATCGATCTGGGGCTCCATGCAAAATCTCACCTCGTGGGGTATCCTTGATCCTGAGGAAGGTGAGAGCTCAGCCGAAAACTACACGGTGGGAACTTGTTAATGATCTCAAAGTCATCAAGAAAACCATTGGTAACACATTACGCCGTAATGGATTAAAATCCTGCAGTGCCCGCAAGGTCCCCCTGCTCAAGAAGGCACATGTACAGGCCCATCTGAAGTTTGCAAATGAACATCTGGATGATTCTGAGAGTGATTGGGAGAAGGTGCTGTGGTCAGATGAGACTAAAATTGAGCTCTTTGGCATTAACTCAACTCGCCGTGTTTGGAGGAAGAGAAATGCTGCCTATGACCCAAATAACACCGTCTCCACTGTCAAGCATGGAGGTGGAAACATTATGTTTTGGGGGTGTTTCTCTGCTAAGGGCACAGGACTACTTCACCGCATCAATGGGAGAATGGATGGAGCCATGTACCGTCAAATCCTGAGTGACAATCTCCTTCCCTCCACCAGGACATTAAAAATGGCTCATGGCTGGGTCTTTCAGCCCGACAATGACCCGAAACATACAGCCAAGGCAACAAAGGAGTGGCTCAAAAAGAAGCACATTAAGGTCATGAAGTGGCCTAGCCAGTCTCCAGACCTTAATCCCATCGAAAACTTATGGAGGGAGCTGAAGATCCGAGTTGCCAAGGGACAGCCTCGAAATCTTAATGATTTACAGATGATCTGCAAAGAGGAGTGGGCCAAAATTCCATCTAACATGTGTGCAAACCTCATCATCAACTACAAAAAATGTCTGACTGCTGTGCTTGCCAACAAGGGTTTTGCCACCAAGTATTACGTTTTGTTTGCCAAAGGGATCAAATACTTATTTCTCTGTGCACAATGCAAATAAATATATATAATTTTGACAATGTGATTTTCTGTTTTTTTTTTTAATACAATCTATCTCTCACTGGTAAAATTAACCTAGCCTAAAAATTCTAGACTGTTCATGTCTTTGACAGTGGGCAAACTTACAAAATCAGCAAGGGATCAAATACTTATTTCCTTCACTGTATATATATATATATATATATATATATATATATATATATATATATATATATATATATATATATATATAAAACAATTACGTTTTTAAAGATGTACATAGCCTTTAAACTGTAACTAAACTTTTATCATGTCATAGTGACATGTCCAAAGTTTTGATCAGTGGGGGACCGAGCACTGAGACCCCTGACCGATCGCTAAAACGAATCAGCAGAAGTGCTCGGTGTACGGACTCATAGACTTTCTATTGAGCCTGTACACTGCTCCAAGGAAAGCCAAACAGAATTGAAGCGGGACACCGCTCACCCGAGCACTTCTGCTGCTTCGTTTTAGCGACTAGTGGGGGGTCTCAGTGTTCAGACCCCACTGATCAAAACTTCTGACATGTCAAAAGTTTTTTTTAAAGTTGTTAGACTTTAAAGAGAACCTTTCACCTGCCCATAGATGTGCATTTGAGTGCAGCATGTATGGGTCAGGGCTGCACAAACTCTGGGGCACTTTAAAATTTTTTTTTCTACCCTCTTTCCTTACTTAGATATCGGTGTAGTAATATTTGGCGCCAGATATTTAAATAACCCCATGAAATGCCATTGGGGCGGTAATTGGCAAGGGGGCGTGTAACATTGCTGTGACACTGTCCAATCCGTTATGGACAATGTCAACAGCAGGAGCTGGAGAGAGGAGAGCATGTGTGCGCGCATGTATCTCACTCTTCAGCTCTCGGCAGGCATGTACAAGACTGTGTGATCTCTCATGAGAGATCAGTCTTGTCGTCCTTGTTTGCCGAGAGTTAAAGAGTGAGAGCGTTCGTGCGCGCACAGCTCCGATGCCATGAAACAGAAGAAGAAGAATTCACACTCTTCTTCTCCTCTTCTGTTCCGTAGTGGTGGCGGAGTTGCGCGCTCGCGCGCATGCGCTCTCCAGCTCTTGCTGTGACGCTGTCTGTAGCTGATTGGACTACGTGTCACAGTGATGTTACACGCCCCCTTGCCAATTACCTCCCTATTGACAGTTCATGAGGTTATTTAAATATCGGGTGCCAAATATTACTGCACCTATATCTAAATAACGAAGGAGGCTAGGAAAAAATGTAAAGTGCCCCAGAGTTTGTGCAGCCCTCCCTATTACATGCTGCACTCAGCTGCACATGTATGGGGAAGTGAAAGGTTCTCTTTTAAAAAAAACGTGTTATAATTTATTTATTTTTATTATTTGATATGTTTTATTTTATGGGCCTAATTTTTCTAATTATTTTAATATGTTCACTAAGGTAACTATTTATTCATATGTTTGTACTTTTCTGGGGCAGCCATCTTTATTTTTATTTTTCATACTGCTAATTTTTGTTTTGCAGTATCCGCTGGACCATTTGGACTACGTCGTAGATTCGTTGGACTACTTCGCTGATTTAAGCTTTTTTTCTTTTTTTTTTAATAAAATGGTTAAAGTGGATTGTGTGGAAGAGTTGTTATTTCAATAAAATAAATTTCTTTATGTCTCTGTTTTTTAATACTTCATTACCGCCTTAGTAATGGCAGCTGTCTGATTGAGATCATCCATTACTAAGAAGGGGCTTAGTCTTAGCCAGTAATAAGGCTATCACTAACCCCTATTATTAGCCCGATACCCACCGCCACCAGGCGTACCGGGAAGAGCTGGGTACGATCCAGCACCCGACCCTCTGAAGTGAAGGGCGGGTACTGGGGCGGCCGCAGGCTGGTAATATCAAGCTCGGAATGGCCAAAAACTGTGGCCCTTCCCACCCTGGTAATGCTAGGCTGCTGCTGCTTTATTGTATCTGCCTCGTTATGAAAAATGGAGGGGATCTTACGTAATTTTTTTTCTATTATTTTTTTTTTTTAAATGACGTGGGGTTCCCGCTATTTTTATAACCAGCCAGATACAATAAAGCACCTGCATCCTAGCATTACCAGGGTGGGAAGGGACACGGTTTGTGTCCCTTCCCAGCCTGGTAAAACCAGCCTGTGGCCGCCCTGCTGCCTTACCGTCGCTTCAGATGGTCAGGTACTGGATCGTACTCCCCTCGCGGCAGTGAGAACCGGGGTAATAATAGGGGTTAGTGCTAGTCTTTTTACTGGCTAACACTAAGCCCCTTCTTAATAATGGACGCTTTCAATCAGACAGCAGCAATTACTAAGGCCATAATAAAGTATTAAAAAAAACAGACATAAGAAAAAAATTTTTTTATTGAAATCTAAACTCCCCATGCAACCCTCTTTCACCATTTAAAAAAAAAAAAAAAAAAAAGTAGATTATCGAAGTAGTCCAATGAATCTACGACGTAGTCCAAACGCTCCAGCGGAACCTGCCAAAATAAAGTTATCAGTATAAAAATTTAAAAAACTTTAATTTGCCACAATAGAAACTAGAGGTCAAGGAAAAATAATTCCCCTTCATGTAACTCTGGTTCCTGTCAACTGAAAAGTCATCCGCCAGAGGGAAAAATGTTTCCCCATAGCGGAGTACAAAAAAGTCTAATTCCCAGGTCAGGCTTTCTTGTACTCCGCCATCAAGAAACATTTTTCCTCTTGGCGGATGATTTTTACATTGACAGGTAGCAGAGTTCTTCCGCACCCTTGTTAGGGCGGCAAACTCGCCAATTGCCCAGTGCCGCCAGAATGGGCCGCTAGTCTTGGGCCAGTGCTGTGTGCTTGCCCCGCAGACTAAAATTTGCCAGCCAACCCCTGGCAATTGGCTCCCTGCTCCGCTGTTTGCTGTTGTAGGTCACAGCCTGGTTTAGACCTGAGGCCTACAAGAGATTGGGAGCAAGCCTGATGACGTCAACTGCCCTGCACGATGACGTCACTGCATCATGCCGTTCACGCCGGGCCACTGAACTCAATTAAAATTCATAGGTCTATTAGATAATAAAAAGGGGGCATACAAAAGTGGCATACAAAAGGAGGCATCCTTATTGTGGGGGCATAAAGAAAGCATTTGAGTGTGGCAGAAAAAGTGGCATTAGTACTGAATGGGGACAAAAAAGGCCGCATTACTACTGAGTGGAGACATTATTTCTCTGGGGACATAAAGGGGATATTAGTACTGAGTGGGAATTCTATTACTGGGTGAGGGCCCTAAAAGTGGCTCTATCACTGAGTAAGTTATAAAGGGGACACTAACACTGTGTAGGGGAACAAAAGTAGCACTTACTGTGTGGGGCCTTTGGGGGAAGAAACGGGTGTGTGTACTATTACTGTGTGGGGCACCTAGTATAATATGTATAGTGAGTTTGTGTAGAGGTAGCGAATAGTTAGGGAGTGCGGTAGAAAAGCAAGGAGCCAAAGATATCTGTGTCATATTCTGCAGGGTTTAGGAAATCGTGTCCGGGAGAAGTTGTCATTGCGGTCTTGGCTAGATGAAGAAGAAAAGGTGAAAGTGAGCGACTTCAGTCTGAGAAGACGTCACCTGTGAGTCACTCAATATAACTATACTGTAATCACTTATATGGTCTACAGATTTCCAGTGTATAACTGTCATCTACCAATCTACCTTTATATGGTCACTGTATGGTTGTAATTTTGGTCTATATATAGTGGGTTTTATTCACTAAGGCCTCATGCACACGAATGTGCTTTTGCGGTCGCAATTCCCCCGAAAATCCAAGGGAGAATTGCGGCCCCATTCATTGCTATAGGGCCATGCACATGACTGTGGTTTTCATGGTCTGTGCATGGCCCAGGAGCCCGCACCGCAGAAAGAACGGGCATGTCTTATTACGGCCATGTTCTGCGGTCCAGGCTCATTGAAAATAATGTCACTCCATGGCCGGCCGACCTGGAAATCACGGCCGTGCACATGGCTACGGTCTTGTGCATGAGGCCTAACAGTATCGTGGTTTTTTTCTCACACTGTGTTGTAGTAATATGTGATCTTGTTTTTTTTCAGTATCAATATGGGGGTATTATTCAGTCTCTATATGGTTATGGTCTGGTGGTATTAATCAGTAACAGTATGGGGGTATTATTCAGTCACTATATGGTTATGGTGTGGTGGTATTATTCAGTAACAATATGGGGGTATTATTCAGTCACTATGTGTTTATTGTGTGGCGGTATTATTCAGTAACTGTATGGGAGTATTAGGAGTATTATTCAGTCACTATGTGGTAGTAATATGTTCTCATGGAGTGGAGGTATTATGCATTAACACTATGGTGGTATTATTCAGACACTATGTGATGGTAATATGCAGTCATGGTGTGGAAGTATTATTAAGCCACTATGTGGTTATGGTGTGGTATTATTCAGTAACAGTATGGGGTATTATTGGTAATGTTGGTCTTACCATCTATGTAAATTACTGTGGTGTGGGCTGTGGGGAAGTGTGAGTGTGGCAGCAGATGATCAGGCTAAGAGACAGTCTGCAGAGTGGAATGTGATGTACTTTGACATGTAGGTGATACTTACGTGTGGTATGTGGGCCCATAACATGTGTACAGCCCAGGGGCTAAGATCATATTAATCCACCACTGGCATCAAGCCAGCACAAGCAGACAACAACAATACAGAATGTAGAGCAAAGAAACCAGCCCAGGTCGTGCCGCTTCAAAACAGCGGTAAGCGCGACCCATCCAGGACTGGCTTGAATGTAATTGCAGAGAGTGATGCCGCAAATGAGACTGGCTGCCGAGGAAAGATATGGGGCTGTGCAGTGCAGACTGTGCTATTTGCACTGTACTGATTGGTAGTAAGAAGAATTCTTTAAATCTTTTCTATACTTCAAACAGCACTTTAACAAATAAACATGAAATGTTTTCCTATTTAAAAAAAATTATATATTGCGTGTTTGAAGTGTAAAGCTCGTAATGAGAAAACTGTGATAGATGTGGGGGGGGGAGGCGCCGTTTTATAGTTTGGCTCAGGCAGCAGAGGGGTTAGGTTCACCCCTGCTCCTAAGTACCAAACCCTTTCCAGTCCACCAGGTAGAAGGTCCTCCCTCCTGCCCTCTTGTAATCCAGGATCTCTTTTACCTAAAAAATGTCAGAAGAACCGCAGGGAGCAACTGTAGACCCTGGGGATTTGCTGAATTGGTTCAGGACCACAGGGTTTAGGAGGGACACATGGAATGAGTTGGGGATTTTGAGGATAGGAGGTAGCCGAAGCTTATAGGATACAGAGTTTATCTGTTGTAAAATCTCAAAGGGACCGAGGAATCTGGGAGTGAATTTGTGGGAAGGGATCTTCAGGGGAATGTCTCTGGAGGACAACCAGACCTCGACTCCAAGAAAAAACTAAGGAGGATTTTCTCTTCTCCTATCTGCATATAGAACGAAACAGGGCCCTGCCCAAAATCCAGTCCAGTGGCAGCGTGCTTTACATCACTTCATTCAAAGCTTGGCATTAAGCTTAGTGACCTAAGGCTGGGTTCACACGACCATGTTACGTCCGTAATGTACGGAACGTATTTCGGCCGGAAGACCCGGACCGAACACAGTGCAGGGAGCCGGGCTCCTAGCATCATAGTGATGTACGATGCTAGGAGTCCCTGCCTCGCTGCAGGACAACTGTCCTGTACTGTAATCATGCTTGTAAAGGTGACTGCATGGCTAGGTGATGGATTTTAAACACCTGTGGCAATGAGACTGAATGAAACACCTGAATTCAATGAATAAGTGGGGTGTCCCAATACTTTTGTCCATATAGTGTATGAAGCCAATCAATCTCTCTGTCTGTTTTTGGAGTATAGGAGGAAACCAGAGTAGCTGGTAGAAACCACACAAACACGGAGAGAAAATACAAACTCCATGCAGATGTTCTTACCCAGGATCTTAGTGCTACAACATAACAGTGCTAACCACTGAGCAGCCGAGCGACCTGTAAGATATTAACTATAAAAACAACAACAACAATCATTATTTGTATTGTGCTAACTAAGTCATGATGGAAAGAAGCATAATTTTATTTTTTACAATGGGAGACTTTGACATACAGTTGTATACGTCCGGGCCATATGTTTGGTGTATATATCGGGAGCAGTGCAAACATAAACTGCTACCACAAAAA